>NC_056729.1:1804760408-1805060408 GCF_019279795.1 Protopterus annectens | reverse complement strand
AGTGCAAACCCAGCAGATATGCTCCCCATTCAGTCCATAACTATCCCAGCAAACACTGCTCGGACAGACATTGCTAACATAAGGCTGCTGTTGGTCTAGTGCCTAAAAACACCCTCCTCCCCAGAGGAGGCGTTGTCCCTCCTGTTGTGCGTAGCCTAAATGAGAATCTGGGACCACGTTAAGGCAGCTGTTAATCCTCTAAAGTACCACAGCATCGTGCCCAAAGAGGAGTGGCGTCGGCAATAAGTGTCCTACACGAGGGCTTCGGCACCTTGGACCTCCCTGGTAATTAGCTGTAAGGAAAGATAACAAGTCTTTGCCTGCAAAGCTATGGAGGATCATAGTGGTAACTGCCAACAAGATATACAAAGTTACCCAGATTCCTATCCCGACTCAGTTTTGGCACCTATTAAGGAAGACAATTACCTTTTGAACTTGATTGGAGCTTCTTGAAACAGTCACCAAGGCCATTGATGAGGCAAAAACATTGGACCCCAGCCACCTTGACTGCAGAGGCTTTGACGGCTGCCCCCACTTTCGGGTATTGAAAGGGTTGCAGCAATGTAAGCCCCATCCTCACAAGATGGGTTGCAAAGCCTACCAGACAGAACTTTTTCACATGATACCCACTCGGCACTGTGTCCAGACTACAAGCCGGTCACAGAGTGAGTTGTCCCACAGATGGTCAGCAACACGCCTTAAGGACAGAAACTCCACAGACAGAGTACAGGCCAACATGGGAGGACTTTGGCTGACAAAGGGTTAAAATGTATAGCAATGCCAAACCATAGTGGAAGATACATCGGCTACCATATATCCTTCAGAAGGGACTCAACAGAAGAGGTGGCTGATTGCCAAGAGCCCAGGCCTTCACTGTTAAGCAAAAAATGTATAGTCAGCACCGCCGGGAAAAACAAGGTAACCCCAAGCTACCAACAGGGTGGCAATCCACTATCATGGGAAAGAGGTTTAAAGGGACCTTCTGACCTTAACTAGAGCAAGCGCGACTTAAACCTTAACACGGGATATAAATAGACGTGGCTGGAGGATAGATTTATCACTCCAGAGCTGTGGATGCTGTGGAATAAAAATTCCATGTCAGGTGAGCTGACTCTGTTCACCTGTTAGACCTGTGGATGGGAGGTCTGGATGTGGATGGGAGATACCCTGAATAATGGGTGGCGAAGCCAAACAATTTGGGCTAGGCTTGTAAATGCCTTAGGGCAGATAGCCTAGTAAAAACCTATGAACCTATGAACCTATGAACCTATAAAATCATTAGTTCTACTTTAGCCAGAAATGCACTGAATTACAAGCACTGCAAAATCACATGTGTAACTTTATTGTTGATACATGCTCTAAGCTTCATCACTGCCATGCATTAAATGCAGAAAGGTGGAATCCAACTAACCAACAACTTACGTTTCTTGGTAGCACACGTTTGTACCAGTTTTTATTACATGAACCACTGCAAGACTTTACTTCAACTCATTTCATGAAACATATTGCCAGGCCTCTCAGAAGTTCAAATTCCATTGATCTGTCCCTGTCCATCCTTCTGTTTTCACTTGCTCACACTGATAGAGCCTAATTTCACCTAGGCTGTACTATTTGGAATTTTTTCCATAAAAACTTTCACCAACTTCCTACACTTTAATCATTTACCAAACAGTTTAAATTGCATCTATACTAGCAAAGCAAATGTTATTCCACTGGATTTATTACACAGTCTTATAAACTTTGTAAAGTGATTTTCTTTAACCCTGAAGGACAGTGGTCTTTGGAACATGTATTGTCTTGAATAGTATTAAATATGCTTTGTATAAAGTTATGCCAAAGGCCTGCCTTTTACTGTTGTTTGCGTATTGTCCTGTACTGCATTTTTTCTTCTGTTATTTGTGTAACTAGGCTGTGGCTGAAAAGAGGTCCCAGTAGTTAAATTCACCTATCTGCTCAAAAGCAATCACCCAAAGACTCCCTATGCTGTGGTGAACCTATGAACCTATGAACCTATAAAATCTCTGCAAATGTCACAAATGAAATATACACAGAGAGTGAGACACTGGGATACAGTAAAAAGCAGGGCTTTTCTTTCAATTTCTACGAATTTTAACAGCTAGAGCAAACCAGCATATGGGCTCTGCAGACATACAGCAATGGACTGTTAGTCACACAATCCTTACAGTTAATTCAGAAGCTGCACTGTGTTTCCTTATCTTAATTCTTTATGAAATAAAGTCATTGCTGCTTCAAGCTGAAGGCAGCAATGTCTGTGCCCATAAGTTGTAAGCATTTAACAAAATGAAAAGAAACTGTTTTGTTTTTTAGCAAAAACTGCAAAAAAAAAAAAAAAAAACAGCCAAGTTACAGTCTACACTAATACATTAAACCTCGTGCAGTGGAAGCCTATAGTTTATATGCAAATGACCCCTTAAGAACATACCAGTGTTTCAGCTACATAGCTTCTGAATTCACTTTATTTTTTACTTTCATTTTTTTGAAGTCTTTAGTGGTGCATTCAGGCTAATAATGTCAAATTCCACTAGCTGTAGACATGCCATGTTTCGCAGTTCTGAACTAACCAGTACAGCATAAGTGGATTGGTTGACCATAATTTAGAAACACAGAACTTAAAAACAACATAGCCAGGAACAGCCTTAGTTAAAAAGAGCATACTTAGAAATGACTTTAAAAAGATAATTTTTTTATTAGGTCCTTAGTGAGGCACAAACTAAAGGGTGCATTATATTCGACGATGGCCCTAATAATGGATAAATAAAGTGAGACTATAACTTCTTACAACCTTTAGGAGATATCACAAATAATACATTTCTGATACAATCTACCATTCTATAGAGACAGGAAGCCATATTCATTGATTTCTCCAAAATGTTTGACCTTTTTGACTATCCCCTACTGATGAAAGAATTTTCATTCCATAATCATAGTAAATGTAAGATGCTGGCGGGCTGTGTTAGAAAAGATACAGCTACAAACAAATGCTTAGCAGATTCAACATAAAAGTAAGAAACAAAAATTCACATGAGCTGTTATTGTTCAAATGTGAAGGATGTTATACTACATACTGACGTACTGTTATTTTATTTACAAGAAAACCCATTTACTGTAATCTAAAATATGTTCATTTACAGTTACAGAAGTTAATAAGGCACCTATGTTAACACCAAACTTAATATCTTCAGGCCATTGCATACCAGTACCTTGTGTCTTGTTTAACAACGTACAGCAGATAGCTCAGTGTATTTAATGTTACAAGAACAAATAATCGCACAATTTCTTGGATTTTCTTATAGTTCTCTAATATAGTATGAAAGAAGGTATGATTATGTACTTAAACTATTTGATCTTTTTCAGTGTAAGGAAGCATTGCAACCATCTTTGCAAACATTTCCTTAAACTCTATAATGAATGTAACTTTTGTTTTACCAGTCCTTATATTCTCAGCTTTCACATCTGCCCAATCACATTTCATTATTTTATATTATAAAAATATATATTAATAAATATAAATAATGTATTTATTTAGTTCCCATTTCTTAACCATGTGAGTGGGCTGGTCTGATAACTCTTTTCAGCCACAACTCAGGACAACAAGAAGCATTTCAGTATTACAGGAAGCGTATTCCACGTAGGCTTACTTGTTTTCCTCAAGTGAGGAAGAAAAAAGTTAGGGTCCAGGTAAACTAAATGCTTCTGGGTTATATTACATTTGTTGTAAATACTGGTGAGTAATGTTGGGGCTGCACTTTTCTAGCTGCACTCAGTACTCAAGAAATTGTTTTGCCAGTTCATTTCCTAAAATCCTGGCATGTTGTCTGATAATGATGGGTCTATTCCTATATCCATTCTAGTCACCACTTTGCTGGATGACTACAGTGTTTATTCACTCAGCAGCTTTAATTTTCTTTTCCACTAACTCTGGGAAAGGGCATGTAGTCTTTCCGATACTCAAACCCTCTGTGCAGCCAACCCCTCAGTCTCAGACTCTGCTTGCCTCTGGGCAGGGCATGTGCCCCCTTCAATAATTAACCCCTCAATGCAGTCTGCCCCTCATTCTCATACTTGGGTTCTCCTAGTGTCCTTTTTAAGAAGCAGACAAATAGTAGACATATAGGGTTAAACAGCATCAAGTCAATAAGGGGTGACATACAAGGTAAGTGCATGTGAATGTCTGTGTGTAAGTGTGTCTGTCTGTGCATATGTGTGTGTGCATGCATTCATGCATGTATGTGCGAGTATGTCTGTGCATGTGTGGCCTAATTAGAATTTAAGGACTCTACAATATGAGCAATGAAACTAAGAAATTAAGCATGACTGTACAGCTGTAACTGAAGTTTTTTTTTTCTTTGCAGGGAGCAAGCACCCTTGCATCCCATTATTTGGGGATTGACCTTCCTCCAGCACACACACACACACACACACACACACACACACACACACACACACACACACACACACACACACACACACACACATGCTTGTGCGCTAATGTAAGCAAATATCTAGACTGAGAATTAGCAGATCATGCAGGTTAATATTCCAATATTTCATTTCTAGTGTGCATAGATGTGCATTCCTGAACAACAATCTGCTGGGAATAATCCCTTCTCTGAAAGTTCTGTGCAACAGTAGAACACTGTACACCCAAGTCAACCTCTTCACTACAAGTTTGTTTAGTCCTAAAACATTGTGAATAAGGGACTGCAAGCTAGTAACAAAGAATTGCATCTAAAGGTTTTTCTAAATACAGGGTGTAATGAGTGAGCCATCACTCAACTTCCTAACTATAATATCCAGAAAATTCACTGTGGACAAATCATATGAATGAGCAGCTTTCATCCCAAATTGATTTGAATTAAGAAATAGAAAAAAAATTGTTCAGTTCTGTGATAGATCAAAAGAACCAACAGTCATCCAAATAACAATGCCACATATTAATTTGTGGTAAAAAAAATTTGGTCAGAAAATCATAAATCATCTGAAGTTCAAAAAACACGAAGAGATCAGCATATGTTGGAGTAAATGGTGTATACACTGCAGTGCCATTCTTGTAATGAAAACACATTAAACTTAAGCAGCATGTCTAAAAGTGATATTAAATAAATCATTAAAACCTGAAAAGTATAAGAAGGAATTATTAAAAAATACTGCACAGTGTCAATACCTTTATTGTTAGGTATATTTGTATGTAAAGCTTGCACATCTAAACTGCACAAAAAGCTATCTGACTCCACATATACATGTTGCATAAGTTTTACAAAAAGCACAGTTTCCTAAATATGAGCCCTGACCAAAGATAACAATAGTATTAAATACTTTTCTAAATACCCTAAAATAGGTTTGTAAGATACCCTTGAACTGTTACTATAGGTCTTTCTGGGATAGGATTAATATTTTTATGTATCTTTACCAGCATGCACAAATACTGGGGTTTGTTAGATTTCATGATAAGCTCTTCCTTCACACCCAAAGAAATAATACCCTTCCTAACCTCAGTTTTAAGAAACTGCACCACCTGATTATTGGAAAAAAAATGGTATCAAAACTATTTGTTGTTTCATTGCCTCATCAAAATACTGTTGTGTACCCTGTACAGCCACTGCCCCACCCTTATCAGCATTAACAACCATTGTATCAGTTCTCTTTCTAAGGTGTTGTAAATCCTGATGTATAGAAACAGACGTGTTATATGAACAATTTCTAAACAAATTCTGATTGAGATATAAATCCAATAAATATTTTGTTCAATCAATTTAACTGCCAGGTGGTAAGGGATACAAAATCAGATTTCCTAAATTTGAATGGCAATAAATCAAAATTCTGTGTTTGATGAATTTCCCTAGAGTGCCAAAAATTCTGTAAATTGAATGTGTAACAAAAGTATTTGACCTTGCTGACCATTTGGGTATAAGAAACAAAGAAACAAACAAAAAATATGTATACAATTAAAACTTCTATTAAGTAATGCTGTTTCATCATCAGAAAGAGCTCCATCAGTTAAGTCAACTGACAAACTGTCAGTTAAGCTTTTGCAGTCATTAACTGTTTGAATCTCAGCAAACGTGGTTTGTTTTGATGCGTGTTTTCAGTTCCTCCATCTGTACTGAATTTAAAGGGGTAGCAAGTATTGAAAGAGAGTGTTTAGACCCAGGAGATGCATCTACATCCATATCAGTGGTAGATGAAAAGTCAATAGCCAAATCAGTATTCCATGTTATAGACTCCATTGACTATTATGTCATTTTGTTTATAGCCCTTGTTGGACTGAGCTGAAGAATTATCATTTCTGATGAAGTCTTTCGGCCGAATAGTGAACATTACATTTTAACTACACTAAAAAGAACTTTCTTAGCTTCTCTAGTGCTTTTATTGGTGGATTTTGTCAATTACCAGACTTGTTGAAGTGAGAGAACCTTACATTCTGTTTTTCTTTTCATATAAAAACTGCATTTGATTTACAGTCATTAAGGTCACGCTTAAACTTTTAAAATTTACGTGTCTCCAGTTCTGTGTTTTATCTATCAATCTTCTTCTGGCTTTTCCCAGTTAGGGGTCACCACAGCGGATCACCTTGTCTGCTCATGATTGACAGTGGAGTTTTACAGTGTCAAGTTGCCAACCCGGCACCCATCCTTCCACAGAAGGCACACACATGCACACACTCACACCTAGGGCCAATTTAGAGTGTCCAATCCACCTGCAGCATGTCTTTGGGATGTGGGAGGAAACCAGAGCACCCAGAAAAAACCCACACGACCACAGGGAGGACATGCAGACTCAGCAGAGAAGGCACCCCAGCTGAGGATTGAGCCAGAAAACCTCTTGCTGTGAGGCGGCAATGCTAACCACTGCACCACCATGGCCACCCTATCAATAGTCTGGATAAAGTCTATTTGCAAAGAAGAAAATAAAGGGTGTCCTTCAAATGACTCCACAAATGTGTGTGTTGCATAAGATGATTGTTAATAGAAGAAATCTGTGATTCACAAAACTCGGCTAAAGCCTCTAAGAATAACTTTGAGGCAGGCCATTTGCTCATGAAGACTAAGTTATTCGTCCCACTTCCTGGGTTTAAGTAAACTCAAAGACCCCTAGGAGCCAGACTTCCTTCAATGTAAATGTTGAGGATGTATACACACACACACACACACACACACACACACACACACACACACACACACACACACACACACACACATACATATATACATACATACATGCATACACACACACACACACACACACACACACACAGATATATATATATATATATATATATATATATATATATCTATAGATAATGTACACACACACACACACACACACACACACACACACACACACACACACACACACACACACACACACACACACACACACACACACATTATCACTGAGAGGCTCGTATTCACCAGTTAGGAGGAGGGGCTAGCAATGTATTTTCACATAGGTCCTTGGATCTGTTGGCAGATCCCTGTAAAATAATCAGTTGTGCAGTTGACTAGGATAGACAGGGCTGACCTTAGGTGAACTGGCTCCTTAGATGAAAAGGCTCCATGACCCCTATTGCCCAACACATTATTGCCTACTTACACTATGCAGATTGCTTTTTTCCTTCCATTTTCACAGCTTGTGTTACTATTCAGTTTTGCCTCCAATTATTCATTTAACACCTAAGCAAGTTTGCACTCTAGAAACCATGGAAGAAACATCTACATTAAACCGGGGTGGTCTGGGGGCCACAAGGACCCCAGAAACCATAGGAGTTCTAAATTAGAATTAAATTAAGGGGCAAAATGCATACAGTCAGACTTCAAGTAGCTGCTTTTATATTTGTATGCAGCATGCCTCCTTAACCGCTACCTCCAAAAGGGGTCTATATTAGAACATTGAAGTTTTAAAACTTCAAATGTTCTAATATCAACCCAAAAACAGTGAACGCTGAAAATAGCAAAGCTGCAGAACACTGATTTTTTTCCTAGGGAAAGAATTTGGTTGGCCATTTCTGTGGCTTCGCTATTTTCAGCACTGTGGTGGAAAGTTATGGGTCAGGTTCAGGTAAGTGTGCGATTGTGTGACATTAGGGTTAGGGCTCAGGTTAAGTGAGTTAGGGTTAGGGCGCGGGTGAGGTGAGTGTGTGATAGTGACCAATATTAGGGTTAGGGTGGGATAGGTGAGTTAGGGTTAGGGCACAGGTCAGGTGAGTGTGCGATAGTGACTGACCTTAGGGTTAGGGTTTGGGTTAAGGTAAGTGGATAGATAGTAGTATATGTACAGTTTAGTGTAGGGTAGATGTAGGATTTTAAGTGTATGTGTGTGGATTGCTGTTTTTTTGGTGTGCTTCTCGGAACAGCGAATGTTTTCCCAGGGAAAAAAAATTCACTGTTTTCGAGATTTTAAGCTTTTGCTTAAAAGGGGTCAATGAATTAGTGTTCGCTTTTCTAATCTTTCGCTAATTCAGTATATAGACCCCTCCAAAGACAAACACCTTCTGTGTACCCTTCTGATGTCAGACTAGGACAAAACTAAAATAAATAAATAAATAAATAAAAAGAATATAACATATTTGATGTCAGACATTTATAAACAGCATTCGTATAGCCACTTGCATATGCATTAGATGTTTGGCTGTGAGGAAAATTAAAAAAAAAAATAATGATCACAATAATGTTTCCAACTTGCTACTTCTAGACAGTGCAGTGACCTTCTGTGCACCTCCTTGAAGTTTGTGAGGAAAGTTAAAGAAATAATGACTATACTGTCCTCTCCCCAACAGAAGACATAGTCGCCTCCTAGGTTTGTGAGGAATCATTTTCCCCACCCCCCCAAACACAAATGCAGTGGCTTTCTGTGCACACCTATGACCATAGCTAGTTTTAGATTAGCTTGGATTCAGGGCAGAGACGATTACTAAGCCTATGTCAGAATCCACTTATTTAGCCTGGGTGTGTGTTCGTTACCAGCTCCCCAGAAGCTCTGGTCTGGGTATTCTGTGATGCATTTATCCCTTAGTTTGATTGAAAGATGACTGGTAAACTGAGCAAGTGACAACAGGTTCAGTTACCTACATCCAGACAACCTTCAAAAAAAGGTTATACCCACTTCTATGTATAATTCAGACATCTGATTGTGATAAAAGAGTATGACCATGTAATAAATCTCACCTTTGCTCCAAATAAACAGTTGTCACACAATAAAATATTACAGGTTGCTTCACATAATCACATTAATCCTGCAAAGCCAAAATAACAAGCATTTAGCAGCAGGAAGCTAGTCGGTTTCTTCCATGCCTACTCTATCTGTGCATATTGGATGCCCAGTTAAGTAGGCCATCTTTGTTCTCACAAATACACACTAGTCCTGCAAAGCCAGATAGTGACTGTTTAAACTGAACAAACGACAAGAGTCAGTTACTTTCATCCAGCTGACCCCAACCTCCACCCAGCAATTATTTCACCTGCAAAGTGCACAAAAGCAAGTTGCCACATGTTAAAGTATTCAATCCAAATTGCTCCACACAAATTACAAAGCCAGGGAAATATATCAAATATATCTGGTTGCTCACTGGTAGCATCAAATAGTACTTAGCTAACCATTCCTCTCACCTCATCTGTCCCACAAATCACAAAGACATAAATATTGCTAAACATATTTGGTTGATCACTACGATCATTATTGTGAAAGTAACAATAACACAACTCTCCATGCCATTCCTGTCATATATGTCGAGAACTCTGCAGAATGTCCCAGTGTTATATATTGCAGTATCAGAAATATGAACCAAAATTGCATGGTACAAGTTTTGCATTATCATGCAATTTCTGAGGAATAGAAAGCCTGAATCTCAAATGTCTGTATTTATTTTGGGCTTCAATTACTTCCATCAAAACCACAAATTTTAAGAGGAGCAGACCAAACGAATGAGACAAAATCGGGGTCATTCTGGAAAACCACGGACGGTGCAAGATGGAATACCTGACTGAAACAATGGTCCTAGAGAACAACAGAAATTACTCATCAGCCTGATAAATTTCAGTAATCAGTACACAGAAACAACTGTGCAGAAGCTGATACTGCAACGTTGGCTTGTCTATCCTCTTTGCTATTGGTCTGATTTGACCTCAACAACCTCCTGCATGTCTCTCTCTTATTGGCTCTATAACTGAGCCAATGAAATAGCAGAAAGCAGAGCTGTCTAAGGTCAAACTGGAGCTGAGGAGCAGACCTAATTTATAAATCTGGAATCTGAGTGCTCTGTCAATTGCGGAGCAGTAAAAATGTGTGCAGTCTGGTGGCTGCTTAGTTTGCCTATGCATAAGACCAGCCCTGAAGACAGAAAATGGAGAATTTGAAGGACATTTTCACAACTCAGAGATAAGGGTAAAATCCATGCATACAAAACACTGATGGTGAAAAGGGATTGTAAGGAGAGTGATCTGATCTCTGAAGAGATGTGAATGTTTAGATTAATCTTTAATCAGCAGTGATTTGAGCAAGGAAAGGTGTGGATCTCTTGAGCCTGAGAAATTGGCATAATAGAACTTAGAAGTTAGAAAAAATATGAATAAGAACCCAGGCTGGAGCTGGAATTAGTGCAGGACAAATTAGGTGAAAGAATGGGGTTTGTTTCCATCAGTTTAGCTACATCTAAGCATGGCAATTTATTGATGTTCTGAACATATCAGCATTTATAAACAACATTGTTATTACGGTTTAAAAGCTGTTATTGACAATTATATATGCTAGAACATATCCACCATTGTGCTGCTAATGTTGCTGAAAAAAGAATAGTAAACCATATGACTTTTCTAATTATTACATTTTTAATTGATATATTTTATAGTAGTTACATAATAGTCAACAAACTCTAAAGCAAAAAAGCTAATATAGATGAAAGTTATTTTATGTTGCTTACAACTATGCAAGTTTGTATAGTAGTTTTGTTCAAGTTTTGCATTTTTTCATTTCAGCCTAGAATGTTGCACCATCAGTAACAAGAAAAATAGAACAGATGTAAGGTTTCAGCAGGTACCTTGGCAGAGATTAAGCTGCTTTTTCAGAATGCTAATGCTAATTAGAAAGCTCATTACATACACTAGGTTTTGTAATAAATAACACTTATTCATGAGGAAACACAAGAATGCTATAAAAGTCAGCAGGTGTTTCGAGCTGCTGGCTGTTTTTCGGAAATTTGTCATGCTGTGGCATATACCGTGCATACAGATCAGAATATTTATTATTCTATGAAAAGCAAGCAATGCCAGTTCTGCCTTTAGGACAGAAATCATGTTTTAAAAGAAAGTAGAGCCACATCATTTAAGCAAACTGACTAATAAATAATTTTATTACAGTACATTATCATGACAGTGCACTAGGCAGTAAACGGGGAGATCACTACATGAGTTCTGTAGGCCGGCCTCATCTGAAGGAAAGTTTTGGTAAAATGTACTTCTACCTCCTTATGAAGTTTCTTGTTTGGCATCAGGCATTTCTATTTCATTTTCAGGTGAGGGTAGACAGTTGCCTGAATGAACAGCACTTTAGCTAACAAGAAAATGGAAGTTCTACTGTGGCATATTTTGTTACAGCTGCATGTCAGATTATATCATGCTCATTTCTTTTATTAAATCAATTATTACTTTGTAAGTGGAGTAGTACAGAACACTGTCTGTTGTGATGTAACTGCTATGTGCATAGGAAATTGTGAAAAAAATCAAGAAAACAAATTGTAAGCATTTATTTATTTATTTATTTAAGTAAGTAAGGCCCTCAGTCTTAGGCCCAATTAATAGTAAAGTGTATTGCCTATCCTGTGGAGGCTTAATAAAGTTGTCTGTCAATCTCTCACACAGGTGTGTCAATATCTGGTGCGGCAACTTGTTTCTTTATGCTGAGTAAACATTTTGCTGTATGTCACACAACAGGCAAAGGGAAATGTCTGAAATTCAGAAGCCATAATGAATTTATCAGTTTATTACTGTCCCAGGCGATATTGTTATAGTCAGAGCACTGCACACTTAAATAACAGATAATAAATATTCATAAATACTCATATTACATCAGGAATATATGAAACCATTTCACAGTAATGTTAGTAAAGCAACATTTCAACTCCCAGTGTCACAGATGATATTAAAACTAAAAGACCTGCATCTGGACTCAGTGCCAGAAGGCAGGTTTTGAGAATGCTATGAGGGAAGCACAAGACGGAATTAGGCAAGCAGCCATGCTACTAATTGTAAATTACTAAACGTGGGCAGTTTACAGATAAAAATCACCTGTGAGTACTATTATTTTAGCAGCACAGAAATACTCTGTATTACATGACATAAATTATTGTCCACCCCAGCTGCACCAGATATTGACACACTTGTGTGAGAGATTGACAGACAACTTTATTAAGCCTCCACAGGATAGGCAATACACTATTAAGTGGGTCTATATTATGTCAGTGAAACGCCATTACAGCGAATGCCGTTTCGCCGACACATATAGACCAAAAACTTAAAAGAGCAAAACCACAGTTCACAGATTTTTTTTCCCATGGACAAAAATCTGTGAACCAACAAAACGCAACATACCACTTAAAACATCACAAAGTGGGGTGGCTTCACCCCCCACACCCTCCTAACTAAATATACCAACTCCGAGATCGCACTACAGTCGGTAAAGGGCAATGTCACGGCTCAGGCCAAGCAATTTCTTTCCCTGGGAAAGAAATCGCTGACCCGAGCTTTCGTTCTTTTCCGATTTTGGTCTATATGTGTCGATGAAATGGCATTCGCTGTAATCTAGACCCTATTAATCAGATATAATTATGCAATCACAGTTATGCAAGTTAGTCACTCCCTGCCTGCCCTTCATTCCTGCCTAGCCTATGATCATTCTGCAAACCCCCCCCCCCCCAATTTAATTGGGAAGCCATGATCTCTAGTGATAGATAACCAGGTGATGTTTGTCCAGTACAGCCTGGCCCAAATCTTGCTAGAGTGCCTGAATGCAGGTTTGCTCACTATGGCTCCTCTCTACCCTCTTGTGATGCAGTGATGCCTAATCACCCAGGTCTCCCCTTTTTCTATGGATGACAAAGACTGATCGTAACAGCAGGAGGAGGGGATGAGGGGCAAGCTCCCCTCCCAAAGCAGCTGGCCCACCTGTCAGTCATTTTGAATGTGAGGGAGCAGAGGGAGGAGTTCATACTCCATCTTGCCTTGCTTTGTGACTGGCATAATGTGCATGCTGTGCATCCTTGACCAATCTCCTCCCCTTCCCCTCCATGCTGCAGCCCGATTGGCGACATGCAGTCATCACATGAGAGACAACATATGTTGCTCATCAGAAATCTGGATTTGTCCACTCCAGCACCAAAATACAATGACCACCCTTGTGTGGGAGATAAAAAGCTTACTTTATTAAGCCACCTCAAGGAAATAAGTTATAATTATGCAATCACAGTTATGCAGGTTACTTACTCCCTGCTTTCCTTTCATCCCTACCTAGCCTATGCTAGTTTAGCTACTTTTCCCTCCCATTTAATTGATTCCAGACCTACCTGGAACCCGGAGGCCACTACGTCCAGTGATAGGCAACCAGTTGACATGAATATAGTATACCCTGCCTTATAACTTGCCAGAGTTCCAGAATGTAAGCTTGCTCACCATGGCACCACTCTACCCTCTAGTGATATAGTGATGCCCAATTACCCAAGACTCCTCCCAATTTCTATAGGCAATAATGAGTGATCACCACAGCAGAAAAAAAGGAGGGGAAAGCTCCTCTCCTCCATGTAGCCAGCCCACCAGGCTGCCTGACTGGTATAGATGCCTGTTCACCTTGAGTCTCCTATTCTTTTCCCCTGTTTCCAGAGTACCACTGGGTCCCAGTTTATCTTCACCTTGCTCCTTCAGTAGGAAAACCACCATAATGTCAAGGCCAAAACCCAACAGGTGGATGATATCTGGCCTGAACCAAGCTGATTCCTTGTCTTCCAAATGTACATTTCTTAATACCAAAAGGCCAAGACCTGTGGCTATTGTAGCCACATTCCTCTTAATGTACTTCATGGTCCATTTTATTGTTGAGCCTCTAATAGCTTGTCATCAGAGCAATCACCCTAGCATTTTAGACCACATGACATTTCCTCCCCATAGATGCTCTTAACATTCAGTAGATCTCCTAGTAACATGCGTATCAGTCTCCATTTGCTGACTATCTCCAAATTGCTCCCCTCATGCGTTATCACAAATCTGGGTTGCTCAAAATCTTGCAATATTGTACACACAGGTGGAAGGAGATGTTTCCAGCACATCCCCCTCTGGTCTTTCCAGTGGACTTTCCTACCATTTCCACCTAAAACCAGCTAGACTGCAGTGAGGTAGACCAGTTCTCTGTTCACTGACCAGCAGACATGGGATTTCCCAATGACAAAAATATGATGTGCACCTGTGACAGGGAAAACAGAATTTTAACAGATGGCACATATAACAACTGTAACATCTACCTTTTAATTTTATATATATATATATATATATATATATATATATATATATATATATATATATATATGTATGCTACTGGATCATGATCAAATGGAACCCCACGCAGGGTTCAGTGTTGCATTAATTGGCTATCTGTCTCCAAAGGGCATTAACACTGTTCAAAACTATCATTATGCATACCAGTTCAAAGTATTTTCCTCTTTGCATTTACAATGATTACAAAGATGTGGATTTAATTTAAAAGTTTTATTTCAAATGTTATAGCACAAACACTAATGACCATTTACTAAACAAACAGTTGCACATTGAAAACAGACTTTGCATGAGCAACAGAAACTTTCTCTCTCCTTGAAGCTCACATTCATTGAACTGGCCAGTGGCAGATTAAGTCTACCTGGGGTGCAGGGCTGTTTTCAAACCATGGGTCGCCTGCATACATTTTTAGGACCATGCATAAAGGCACGTGTTTTTTAATTCAAATGTCTTTATAATTTTAAATGATACAGTATCTCTTGTTTAATACAGCAACATTTGTTAGAGTGTATTTTAAATTTGTAGTTTTGAAATTTTTTTCCAGTAAGCAGTGAAGCAAAATATATGAACCAACAATGGTAAAAGTATCCGCTTCAGAACTTTTCAACCATAAAAGGCAACTCAGATTACTGTCATTATAATCCACTCAACAATTACAGCCACTTAGTCAGCTTTACAGATCACATGTCAGATTGTAAAAAAAATGGCCAAAGAAAAGTATTCTAATTTGCTTTAAACAAATACACAGTAGTCCTGCAAAGTCACACTAATGACTTTTTAACTTTGAGACATCCCCCAAATCAAGCAAATACAGTTAAATTTTTGAGTGCATTTTTTCATGTCTGTATCAAAAAATAATAATAATACTGACCAGCCACATATTTCCAATTTTTTTCACACATATATTATTCAAAGATTCCTACTTAACACACACACACACACACACACACACACACACACACACACACACACACACACACACACACACACACACACACACACACATACTGCAAAGCTAGATTAAAGACTATTTAAAATAACCAAATAAGAGTATAAGGTACTTTCATACACAATAACACCCAACCTCCTCACAGCAGCAGTTACAGCCACTTTGTTGATGGTGTACACCTCTTATTGTTATGAAGAAATAAATGACATGTGCTTTATTGGTTGCTTTGGATGAACTGCATTAAACTGTACCAAGATCACTCACTAGCATCATATAATATTCAGACAGGTGTAGCAGAGTTTAAATAGATAAGTATTCACAAGAACATATGAAATGTTAGCCACTTGATGACATATGCCAAGTCATTATGCACAATCTCTGCAGAAGTAAGTCATCTGAATAATTCTGCATTAAAGAGAACTATTAACAATGCAGAGGCTGCTGCTGGCAAACATCATTGCATTTCGGTGCTTCATCTGCAGATGCAGTGCCTGCTGCCCTTGAAGAATAAATTACCTGTTTTGTATTAAAAAAACGATGTGCTGCTATCACCATAACATTTCCTGAACTAGATCAGCTATGCAATCCGGGATGGCTGGCAAAGCATGACAACAGATCAACAGTTACTAAGTCTGCAGTCCAGGAGACCACTAAGGAGCCTAGCTCAAATTCCCAATTCATCCAATGTGCTATCTAGCTAAGTGACATGCTCAGTGTCATTCAGTAGGTAAATGAAGGTGAAAAGATTCAAACGCTGCGTCTTTCACACAGGAAGTCGCTCATTAACAAGCCAGAGTGTTAGTCCTTTTCACTAACAGCCAGAGTAAGAGTAACTAACTGCCAGAGTAAGAGTAACTAACTGCCAGAGTAAGAGTAACTAAATGCAGAAATCCTTTACAATCCAATATTGCATTAAAGGCTGTATCACAGTAATATGAAGCAATGACTACATAAGTGATACTGAAGATCAGACAGTTCTGATCATTACGCCAAAAAATGCAGAATATATGACCTGATAAAAGTCAACTCTTCTCCAGTTCCTGGAGGCTGTAAAGAGGGTACTGCAAAAATATTACTAAAATGCAATATGGTTAGATTATACTACATAATCTAGGCTTGTTAGCAGTAGTAGTGAATAGGTTTGGCATAATGGTAAAGGTTTTTCACATCATAAATGCAACTACTGGGTTTGATTCTTAGCTTGGGTTAATAGAAGAAAGTCAGTTTGGAAGGTGTTCCTTAACTCAAAGCAGAATTGAGAAGAGGAAGCGTTTAAGGCTGGGGATTTGAAGTAAGAGAGAGGCCCTTACTCTGCGTGAGTATTGCAAGTATTCTGAAAACATGTTTGTCTTCCTCATTAGTATAGTATCCCTGCCTGTCACACAGAGACTAAGGTTTGATTCCCCAACAAGGAGCAAAAAGGTGTTTACCTCATAGACATAAGGTACAGAGCTTGATTCTCACCTTTGGAATGAGAATTTTCTAGGTTTATAATTGCCCACAAGGGCAGCCAGTCTAGTACTTACCTATGAGCCTGTATCAAAAATATTAAAAACAAAAAAGAAAGAACATTGTCAGGTCTACTTTAGGAGCCCACAAACTTAGGCTGTCCTCTGAAGGCAACTATAATTATAACAGGTCTGGCATCCATTTCCCTTATGGACAGAGGTAACTTATAAATGCTTGGCCTTCAATGTCCTATTTGGATACAGGACATAATTACTCTTTCAGGATTTGGGGAAAACTTGGCTAGGCTTAGAAAGGCCCCCTCATGTTGTTAGCCTAGTAAGGTCTGACTTACTTGAATGGCTAATAATGTTGTATTGTTGTAACATATACTTCCAGAGTCAACAGAGTTTGATCAATGACAAATAGGGCTGTATGCAGGACAATAAATTAGGCCCATGTCACCTGTACCAATATCCCATAACCTGGCTGTCTCTCCCAAATTACCATAAACACTGTTTAAACCTGTCAGTATGCACACTATTTTATTCTTTACTTTTTCAATTATTACAGAGATTTGGATTTCATTTAGAACTATTTCAAATTCTACAGAAAAAAATCACTGACAAACATTTTCTAAACAAAACAATACACGTTCACGATGAAAATAGACTTAACATGAGAAACAGTAAACTTTCCTTCCCTTGAAACTCACAATAAGTGAAAATGCATTTGGCAACCCATTAAACTACAAGAGATGTGGTGGGATTCATCCTCGAATAGCATATAGAATACTACTAATTAACATCTATGTGAAGGGTGCAGGATTTCAAAGGTCAAGTTTACAATGCATTTGCAAACAGCCTGGGACAGCCCACTGTATGTATCCCTTTTCAGGAGCAGCCCAGGTGTACTGTCTGGTGAAGGAACTTGGCAGAGTTACACAGAAGACAAATGAATGCTCAGGGAATCAAACCATGTATTACGGGAAGCAGTTTTTTACCAGCTCATAACTTTATTCATCTGCACTAAGTGATAAACAAACTGTTGTAACTCAAACAGTGCATTTCACACCTGTGTTTCTACAAAAAAAAACAAGTTAAATTAAAATGTATTCATAGTTAAAATGTTAGTATTAAACTAATAGACGTCATGTTGTCAATTTTTTTTTTGCAATTAAATAATAAACACACTGTCAACATTAAGGAAACAAAGGATCACATCCAAGGAATATGGCTCATGAGATGATACTCCTGTTTACTACAGTCGATTTTCTTCATTTACACCACAACTTCTCTGGTTCATAGATACTAGTTACTAGGCTTGCAGTCCAAGGGACCATTGAGGTACTTAGCCCAAATTTTCAGTTGTCCCAAAGCACTGTCCGGTTAAGTGACTTACCCAAGGACAAGTATAAATTTAAGCAGAGCGAAAGTATGGTCAAATGAGGTCCTTGGCAAGGTAATGGATCTGGGCTCCCACATACACACAGCAGACCCCTATACACACAACCCCCCCCTCGCAGTGTCAGCCCCCAGCCATTCCAGTCTCCCATTACTTGGCTATTTCTCTCCAGTAACCATAAACACTGTTCAAACCTGTCAGTGTGCATACTATTTCCTTCATTTCTGCTACAATGTTTCCATATTATGTATTTAATTTAAGTAGTTTACTTCAAATTGTATAGCACAGACACTGATAGACATATACTAAGCAAAACAATAGTCTCAAAATTAACAGTAAACTTCACTGTCCTTGAAACTCACATTCATTGAAATGGCATTGAAATCCACATTCAAAGAAAATGTACCTGGCCAGTGATGGATTAAATTTACTTTTGGGCTGTTTTCAAACCACAGCTCCTTTGCACACATTATTAGGGCCATTCATACATACATGTGCTCTTTGAATCACCTTCATGATTGTATCAAATATTATTCTTTGTATAATACAGCACCATTTGTTAGAGTGAGTTTTGAATTTGTAGTTTTGAACTTTTTTTCCATTAAGAATTTAACGAAGCATATGAACCAGTAATGAAAAAAAAACTGCCCATTCAGCCATAAAAGGCCCCTCAGACTTCTGTCATTACAACCCAGCTATATCAGTAAACATGCACAACCTCTGCAGAAGTAAGTCACCTGAATAATTCCGCATTAAAAAAGATCTATAATTAATGAAGAGGTTGCTGCTAGCAGTCAACTTTATATTTCAGTATTTCATCTACAAATTTAGTGCCTGCTGTCTTTGAAGAATAAATTGCCTATGTTACATAAAAAATAGTAAGCTGGTAATATTGCAATAGGGAATGGATGACAAAATGACAACAGGTTCATATTTACTAGGCATTTCATCCAAAGGATGACACGTTTAGGACTGCAGCACCCCTCCCGCCCAAAGTACAACACAGTACCAGCATTCCATTTATGTAGTGTGGGAGTAGAGTCCACAACCTTCTGCATCAAAAACAAGTAAACTACCTTTTGAGCTACTACCACTGTTTTCAAAAATATGTGGTACAGTGTCAGCCATTTGCTAAACAAAAGAGTTGTACATAGAAAAGATCATGACCAGGGGTAAACGTCTCTTTCCCAGAAGCTCACAATTCCTTGAAAATGCCCAAAAGATGACAATTCCTTAAAAATGCACTGAAGCTTACAGTTCCTTGAAAAATGCAATGAGATTCACAATTCCTTGGTAGTTGATGTTATCATACCTTTCATATGTCCAAATTTCTGCAGAATGTCCAGATTTTTGCCTCATATTTTGGTCTGCTCCTCTTAATTCTGTGTTTTTCAGGGAAACTACAGAGGACTGAAGTCACTAAATAATGACACACATCTGAGTTTCAGACTTTGTATCCTTCAGAAAATGTAAGTTAACACAAAACAGGTTATTGTAACAACATTCTAAGTTTATAAGAGCATTTAAAATCTCTCCATATTTTGGGGTCTTTGTCCCCCCATTATTTTTTTTTTCAAATTAAAATTTTATTTCAATTTCCAAAATTTTTGTTTGTTGTAAACAGTTAGTACATAGTTGAAGTAAAATAACAATGGAATTACATAGGATCAAATAACACAAATGTACTATAGTTCACGATATTCCTGTGAGTTTGTCCTTGCTGGTGCATAATTTGAACTAAATTTAAGCAGAAGAGAAAAATAAACATTTTTCAACATAGTAAGCATTGACAAATGACAAACATATTATGTATCATACAGCTTAATAGGAATCTCATTAAAAGTTCAAACATCTAAATATTTATATAATTTTTGCCGTTGACCATTGTTATTTTTTTGCAAGGAAAAGGATTATAATTTTACACCTGTATCTATCAAAGGAACTATTTATAATATTTACATTATTTACACTATTTACACTGGGTTGTCACTCGTGAATGATACTGTGATAAAGTTTAAAGTTTAATATATAAGTAGTAGTGTATGTTGGTATACCTAATGTATTTAACATAGCATTCGCAGAACAAGATATACATTGTCTCCACATTATGTTGGAAGAAAGATTGGTTTTGGTGTGGGGGTAGTATAATAAAGTAATGTACTCTAATTTTAGTGTAGATTTAAGATAAGATTCCTATAAGCTTTTCCCAGTATTTCTTGAAATAGGTTAGTTTCTTTTGACTAACAGTTTTTAATTTGTTAGACAAAACATATTGAATAGCTATAGTTTTGAATTCTGACCAGGAAATTTTTGATCTGTCAAGCCAGTTAAGAGCTATGTAGGATTTAAATAGTGCACTTAAAGTTACTATGATATGTTTGGATTCTAATGTGTATATGTTTGGGAAAATATTTAATATTGACATTTCCCATGAGAGGGTGGATTTCATATAGCCTGACTTTTCCAATTTCACTCTTAGAGAGCACCAAAGTTTATAAACATTTTTGCAAGACCAAAAGATATGGAGAGTGTCAGCTATTGTGTTAGTGCATGTGGGGCAAAATGGTGAGGAATTTGGGTCTATTTTACTCAGAAAGAGTGGTGTATAGTAAGCATTGTTATTAATCATGATTTGGGTATAGATCAATTTTTTTGAAGGGGATAAGTTTTGTAGTTATGTCAATTGCCACTAATTTTTGTTCATTAGTTAATTTCTCACTTTTGGTCATCCAATAATTTGAGTATAGAATTTCATTTTGGTATTTGGTTCGGGTAATTAGTCTATAAGTTTTTGATAGCATTTTAGTTTTATGTAGTAAATAGGATATGCATTGCTGGTATATCTGGAATTCTTGTGAAGTTACATTGATTTCTGATGTTTTCAGGGATATTAAATATAATATGTCCCCCCATTATTTAAGGCTTTGTCCAGATTTCTTGTATTAGGAAGTTGAAAGGTATGGTTGGTGTAGAGGATTCAGGCTCTTATCTTCTGTAGCCAAGGTACAGAGTTTGAGCTTACTAGTCTTAACTAGGGCATTTTACACACACACACATCTCGAATGGTCAACAGCCAGAAACATTCTGTTCTTCTTGTCCTGCTCGACAGGAACATTGCGGTTTAAATTCTATGCACAGAATTGCAAAAGAAAATAATAAACAAACAGTAGATGTTTAAAGTAAATGCTGTGACAACCTCCCTGGCTAGTGGGCCCTATCCAAGCTAGTGGGCCCTTGGTGACTGCCAAGTTTGCCTAGTGCTGGATCCGGCCACTGGGAGTGGTAAGCATTAGGTAGCCTATGTACCACAAGAGGAGTGGTTTCTAACTCCCTTTCAACTTTCTGCTTTAAAAGCCAGTGTTTGCATGGGTTTGCATGCAGTGCAGCACCACTAAGCTGGGGTAAACTATTACCGGTGCCAGAAAGTCTGCTCTTCAATTTTTACCTTAGATTTTGCTAGTTCTCTTCTGTTTTGCATTTAACTAGCTTATTCGCCTAACACTTCATCTGGTTTCTTGTAGCAATTATTGTAGCATACATAAGTGCTAACAGCACTAAATGTCCTATAAGGAAACAGCTCCAGTACCTATTAATAATGACCATCCCTCCTGGCATGTCTAAAGGTCAGTTCTCTGTGCTTTCTCCTATTAACCTGATGAACTTGGGCATGCTGAGGCAGTGTAGCAACTGCCTCATGTATATATAGTTTCGTTGTGCCCCTTACTGAGTCACTTTCCAGAAGTTGGTACAGTGCCTCCAATGCCCTATTCTTTGCTATTGCAACTTCTTTCTTAGCTTCTTTGTTAGCCAACCAGCAGTCCTTCCTAGCCTGGTCAGTCTTTTCTGTCTCCCACTTCTTCCTGCACTCCTTTTTTCTTTTGATGACTTCCAGGACTTCTACATTCCAGCACCAGCTTTCCTTATGTATCTTATTTCCAAACCTGGATTGGCAACATATCTTTTCTGTAGTCCTAATGCATGCTGTGTTTAGGCACTGCCATTCTTCTTCAACTCCACCTATTCCTTCTCTTCTTGAGATGCTAGAGCCCTGAGTAATTCCTTGAATTGTTGTACTTTCTCTCCAGTCAACTTCCAGGTCTTCAGCCTGGTCTCTATTGACCTTAGAGCCTTCTCTGACCACTACTTGCAGCTGATTGTGGCAACTAGTGGTTTATGCTGTGGGCCGACTGTTTCACTAGGGATGACTTTGCAATCATGGATTATGCCCCAGTGCCTTTTCCTTACTAGGAGGAAGTCAACCTGAGTTGCATGTTGACTACTCTTGTATGTGATCTTGTGACTGTCTCGCTTTCTGAACCATGTGTTGGCTAATATCAAACCATTGGTCAGACAGAAGTCTATAATGGCTTCTCCTTCTTTATTCCTGTTGCCCCAACTATGTAGACCCAGGTAGTTCTCATATCTTGTTCTATCTGTCTCAATATGTGCATTCAAGTCACCCATTATCAACACCAATTCATGTTGTCCTGCTTTATCTAGTAGGTCCTGCAACTGCTGTCTGAATGCACTGTATGCTCCAAATATGTCTATGAGAAAACAGCCAAGAACTTTATTGGTAAAGATTCAAACCTACCAACAGAAAGATTTGATACTGACAAAAGTGTGGCAAAAGGGCAAAGTATTAAAAGTGGGAGACAGCAGAGTGTTTGTGGAAAATAGTTATTCACTGTACACCATGCAGAAGAGAAACAAATGTATTCCAGTACTCAGAGGATGTTGAAAGGCAGGTGTGAGATTCAAGCTGCTGTAGTCAGCTGTGTTCAGAATATTTTTTTCCTGGAGGGTCAGAGTCATTTTTTGATGTAGAACAGGCCAAGGAGGAAATGCAAAAGTTTGTCCAACAAAAATTGAGCCAGCTATCAGAACAGAACTCTGCTTTCTCTTTCTTCTGATATTAAATCACACAGAAAGACTTTGCCAGTGAAACCTTTTCGACTGTTCCAAAGGATATGCTTGAGAGACAGAGAGAAGCACAGGAGTTGGCAAGAGGAATTGGACGTGCCATGGAACTGAACCAGAATCTGGAGCCTGGAGATGGAGCTGAACAGGAAGAAGACCAGTAACATGGAAATTAATGAATAAATGTGAGACTACAAAGCATTAGGTGCATTTGTGAAATATGACTGCATTAGTATAAATTGAAAGTATGAACATTTTTTTGTTTATTTTGTTAAACTTTTGAGACATTTGCCTCACTTCATGACATTAATGTTGGGATGGACTCTGGTGTGAGGAGAGGATTAAGGAAACTGTAACTCTAAGTAAAACAATTTATTTTCTTAACAATATTTCTGTGAAACCTTTCACAATATAAATTGCATATTTTATAGTAAAAGTGTTTTTAGTTGTTCCTGCATGTGCTAAAGTTATTCCTCTACTTCTCTTTCTTAGTTCTTTTTTGACATTAAATAAAGTAGGCATTACAGTGCAAAGGTAGGAGATGGGGAGTAAAACTACACAGATCATAATGTATGTAGAGCTGTTGTGTTTTCTCTTACTTTTGCATAGGTGAATGCCTGGATTAAGACCATTGGATTAATTTAATAAAAAGTTTTAAGTGGCAACAAGTAAATATGAGAACACTGAATTCATTTACTCATTTATTTATTTGACATTTGTTGAGCAGAATAGTCCAACTGATCAAATGCCCTTTTTCGGCACAGGCCCAGGGAGAAAAGCTCCACAGTACACCTAAACAAGAAAAAAATGCATGACTGAATTAAAATACAATAAAATATATACAATAAAATAATTAAGCAAATGTGCATTACAGTACAAGTAAGAGAAATCAGCAAATTATACATTTAAACGAAGTAGTAAGTCTAGAATCAGATAATAACAAAAAAAAAAAACTGAGAAAAACACATTAGGATTGTTCTTAATGGGCAACTGTACAATTCAAAGTAGTTTGTTTTGTAAGCTACAGTAGGTATAGCTATATAATATAAAAACAAATTGCAAACGTTTTTCTTTAGAAATAAATGTTTCAGCTTGTCTTTCAATGTTGCTGATAAGAAAAAATTTATAAAAGATTAACCTTAACTGGTGCATGTATCACAAAATCTGGAATTATACATTTTCTGCTGTATATAATAGGTGAGAATAATGACATTGTACCATAATGGCAACACTTTCAATATTATATTCGAATGTGAATGGTCTCACAGGTATAGACAAAAATGAAATAGTAGTTATATTAAGAAATGTAGAGTGCAAATAGCAATGTTACAAGAGACATGTTTAGAAAGAACTGAGTATGCGAATTTTATAAGGAAAGGATTTCAGGATGAATATTCTGGAGAATATCATGGAAAAAGGAAAATATGAGCACTTATATTAATTGCTAGAGGAGCTGCAGTAGTGACAGAAGAGGAAAAAAGATAATAATGGAAGATTTGTAATAGTAGGGGGTACTGGCATGGGATGTGGATTACATAGGCATGCATTTATATTCAACCTAAAACTACTATATTGGAACTTAAAATATTTTTGGGAGAAATAATCAGCTTTCAGCAGAGAATATTACTTATAGGTGGAGACTGGAATTTGATTTGCAATGAGGATGTATCTGGGGGGACCAAAAATATAGCAAACAAGGGGAGATTTCTGAAGACATTTATGAAAATATTTGGTATGAAAGACATGAATTCAGTAGCAGCAACTCAGAGAACGTTTACTTTTATTCCCCAACTGGTCTAGACTTGATAGAAATTGTCTCTCACAGGAACATGTCCATTGAATTGAGAACTTTGATACACATCCTTTAACTATTTCAGATCATGCATCAATAATTATTAAGATAAAAATGAAAGGTAATGAAGTAAAGATGAGCCATTAGTGTTTCCCCAACTACCTGTTAAAAAGACAAGAATTTAAGGAATGGGTAGTGGAAATTATCTGGGAGTTATTAGGGAAGACAGATAGTACTCCAGATGTTATAGCTAGTGAGTGAGATGAAATGAAACTGGAGTTTAAAAAATAGAGTAGAAATAAAAGAAAAATAGATATGGTTAAGAAGTAATAATAATTATTTAAAGGGGCTGACAAAGGCAAAGTATTACAAAATAAGGAGACGATCACATAACAAGAGAAGGAACAACTGCAGAGTGCCAAAGAGAAAATAAGGAAAGGGCTGTTGCTGAACTGTATTTATTTATTTATTTATTTATTTATTTACTGACATTTGATTACCGGGAAAGTCCGACTAGGTAGCCCATTTTCAGTGGACGCTTGGGGAGAAAAGCTCCAAATTATTACAAAACATTTTAAGAACAATAATTTTACAATCTTTAAAAATAAAACAAATACATCTGTAGTTTAAATAATTATAACAAACTAGACATAATATAAAAATATTGATTAAAATTGATACAGGAAAATAAGCATACTAGTGCCAGTATACAAGAACAAAGAGGACAGCTACAACTCTGTACAGTACAGAAGTAACAAACTCCTGCTATATACTTCATGACCTGTGGCAGTCAGGTCTGACTGTTGAAGAATGTAGGAGAGTGTTGATGAATTGATAGTGGTGATGACAGTTGATGTGACACTCCGACCTCATGTTTTAGTGGGAAAAAGGGGGTTGATAATGATGACTCATGAAATGGATGCTGTTTTTGTGGGCTAGTCATGTTCATTATGTTTTGATTTTTCAAGGACATTGTGGGAAAGTATATGACTTATGAATTACAATATGATTGATACATATGTTTTTTCTGGAAACCAAACAAGATGGAATGTTAATTTAACCAACTGTGCCAACTGCTGATTTTATTGATATGCTGGCCTGATTAGCAATGAATTCCATTGAGTAGCTGACACATTTCTGAATGATAGATAGTACAGACGGAGATGTACTGGAAGGCATGGTAACACATGGGGATGTTTGCATGCAGTACTTATAGAATGCTACCATTTTGAGTACTGGTTATGTTATTTGTGCTTTGAATTTTGAAGAATGTGGTGAGAAACTACATTGAAAATAGGTTAAAATATGGTAGATGTTTATTGTTTTTTCTAGGATGTTAATTTAACTGACTGAGCTCAGTAATGCTTCTGGTGGGTTTGCCCAATTAGTGTTTTAAAGAAATGGAAGAATGCTATTGGCTCATTGCTACATTATTGAATAACGGAAGGCATGCGTGGAAATTTTAATGCAAGATAGCATGAGTGCTGAATGCGAATAATATTCTTGATGAGTGATTGGGTTGAATGCTTCCCCCTGGAGAGATGGGTTCTTTGGGTACCAATGGAGGTCCGGGGTTGATAGTTGCAACTGAGTTTATAATTTCTTTATGAAGATGGAGGATAGGGTGAAATCTTCTTGTTAAGCCACATTAGGATGGTTATTTATTACATGATTTAGTACAAAGATTGTCCTGAGGATTCAATAAACACAAAGCCTACATGGCATTTATGTGTTTACTCAGTGAGCAGACAACACTAATTACATATGAATGCTGTGCACCGCATCTAACATAAACAAGTGCGTTTCATCATCAGCAACACTGTTGTCAGCCAGGAAGCTGTGTAAAGCAATACAAACACCTGCAGACATATACACCTGTTTACCTAAAGGCAAACTAGGTCTGTGGGATTACACAGAAGGCCACATTGACTACCAGGTTTAGTAATAAAGCCATGTATATGGCTTCAACATATTGCATGAAAGTGTATACACTGCAGAGTATTGTGGAAATCTATTTCAGGCATACTGACTAAAAGCTGTGTAAATGATCAGTTAGTGTATATAGACTGCATTATAAATAAAATAGGGGAATTATGTGTATTGAAAAGGGACACACAGATGATATGTAGGAATGAACACAGGGGAAGAGAACAGGTGGAACATGGTAATGTAAAGCAGATGAGGGCATGTTAATGAAGACAGTTGTAGCATGAACACTGATCACATATCTACACAATACAGTATGTACTGCACAGTTATTGCACATTATGTGACTGTCACACAAGGTGACATATTAATGGAGAAGATTCTGTGTGATATAAGCATCCTGACATGAACAACGGACAGGGATGGTATATACAATAAGGGTTAGGTGCATGCTGTGAAGCTGTGCAAAATGAGTTGCCTGAATATGAATGTAATTTCAGTGTAGGTCTCAAACAAGTGGGACACATAGTGACAGACACATGAACAACAGTAGATAGAAGCACACACAGTCATAGGCAATATCAGCATAATAACAGTAGTCCACTCACTCAGGATAAATGGCGTCCATATCAGCATAATACCACCAGCAATCCTATGTCTTTGACACAACATTTGTGATTGTGAGTACTCATAGATGGTTCTGTAAGAACACACTTGTACAACTATAATAATTTGTCAGCAATCTCTGTGGGGAATCATGCACACCTTCCTTAAAATTTAACATCTGATGGAGGTGTTAGGAGGGACACTATTACACCTGTATTGAAATTATGAGCAATTCCAGATAGTTGACAGGTGTGCATGCCATATATATGCCACAATCCACACTTTCATGAATGCAACCTATGACACTGATGTTGTCAATCAGCTATGTACTTACTGTGTGTATCACAGGAACACGTATCAAACATGCATCTTGTATAATACCTTGAAGGGGGTTCTGCACCATCAAACCCTAATGAGTATGTACCAAAAAGAATATGGTATGGCTGATAAGATGTCTGGGACTTCACTGTAGCAAAAGTGGTACACTTGAGTAACTTATCCATGGATGATGTGTTGGGAGGTGCTTGCAAAAGGGTGCTTTGTACTTAATTACTGATGTGATATGAGCTGAGAACTATGGAACTATAATGCCCTTTGATGTGGATGTCCCAAACATACTCAGGAGTTGTGCTACATTTGATGTGGATGTCCTACACAAAATCAGGAAATGTGCTACATACAAAGGAAGGGTCACCGCTGTGGGCACATGCTGGTGGATCTTCTGCTTACCATCTACCTACACACACAAATCAATACCACTCGGTCTGCTCATAGTTGTGTGCTGTCTATATTGTATTATTTTGTATATTTGCTTTTATAATGGAACTAATCCTCCAAGTATTTTTTCTTCATCTACCATGTCATGGCTGTGGTAGCAATCCTTTGTGTGTGTTGATACTGTCTGTATTTTTATTTACATGTGTATGAGACAAGACTTATTTTACCAATACCACACCTGTATTCAATGATTGTCCACAACTTGCACTCCTCCACAAAACTGGTTAGAGAAAGGATGTGTAAGTCAGTTTTGATGTCTGAGTTTTAAATCATAGACAGGAAAGGGCTTAGCACAGAGTCCTCAGGTATGGACCTGGTCACTGGACTCCAGATAGAGGTGACTTTACACACACTGTAACATATTTATCTATCACATATATGATCCAGTTTTCTACCCACTTAGTGAAGTAGGTGTTTATGGCCACTTGAGACAGTTTCTCTGTAATACCTGACTGTGGATTTGAGTCAAATGCCTTGGCCACATCTAGTTATACAAGATGATAGTGTTGCCTTTGGTAACCTTCTGTAACCTTCTTCAAGACAGTGAACAGATATAATAAACATGATGTAGCCTTAACAAAATAAACATGGGTTTGGTACACAGTCAAAATATTACCTGTGTCCTTTTAGAGAAGATCCATGATGACTCATTGGCCTACCTTACAGATGAGGACAGTCAGAATGGGTCTATAACTCCATGCATCAGGTAATGCTCCCCCCAGTCAGAAGGATGCATCTTGCTGTATACCCAATGAGAACATGGACTGCCTAGAGGCTGTGATTAAGTATGGATCCAGCTGTGTCTCTTAGGTCAGTTGTTAAGTCACACTATAGGCATCCTTTGATATTGTCAGGGCCCATTGGTTCTGTGTTATTAGCCATAGAGAGCACACATATGAGCTGCTCCCCTGAGAATAAAAACTGAGTAATGTTTGCATGTATACCCTGACTGACGGCCAGTGGTGACAGGGGGGTGATGTTTGAGATAAATTGTCAGCTAGCGGATTGTCTATTTCTTAGAGTTGCATATGTCTAGTGGCATCCACACACAGATCTGTGGTTAGCTGTGTCTTCCACTTAACATTTCATATGTATTGGAATACATGATTTGTAGAAAGACCTCCAAATACAATCTCGGTAATTCATCACATTCGACCTTTGTTGCTATGCACAGTCATATAACTGTACCAATGTCATGTACTTACATCACTTGCACGACATATGCCTATATGTGTTTAATTGGCAAGCTGTCTTTAAGCAACCTGATGTCGTATCAGCACACATTACAGATCAGTTGTTTGTGGCTCATGCAGAACATTTCGTGACACAAATGCTAATAGTCACACAGTAGTGCTGCTGACCACTTCAATAATCCTTGGGTTTAGCAACACAACTGTACATACAATGAATTCCACAAGGTTGCAATTGCATCGAAATATGTGGTACATCGGTTGTGTATATCAAAGCATAACAACATGTGTATGAGACAAGACTTATGTGCCAATGTAATCAACATGAATTGATATTGATGTCTGTCACAGAACATTTAATGATAGTATGTTGATGCATGCACACCTGTGCCATACTGCAAGTGTCACTGGGATGGCAGAATGTGAACTCTGTAGAAGGTTGATCCACTCCACTACAATGACACATGTCCTTAATATGCCAACAATGCACATACAAGTGAATCATGCCATGCCAACATTTCTCAGGAAGCATATTACTACAGCTGTTATAGAAGGACCATGTTCTGCAATGCACCATTGGCCATCAGTACATTACACAGATTGAAAGACCCTCTTGTAGCCATACTGTACAGCCACACCTCAATATAGCACATGCCAATGACAGCAACATTGACATGTTAACTGTTCATAGGGTCATAGGACATTATTAGGCTAATGGCCAACATCTCATGAAATCCTAATCATTATTATACCATGTAAAAACAAATCCCTATATGTATATTACAGAATACAGTAAGACTATTGTGCATATGTGTATATTTGTTGGATTGCATTACAACATGCTACTGACAAAATGGGATGTGTACCATACCATGACAAAATTAGCAATCACACACAGAATGGTCTGGAGATAGTTTACAGAGGCTCATGGAAGGACACTGCTTCATGATGTGTGTATGCATATTTGATATGAGGACATCCTCCACTCATCTAGAGCAATGATATCATGTGGCCAGAGGAAAAAGGAGGATGATGGATGCATGGGGCTATGTAAAAGGTTCTCCAAGTGGTAGTGAAATGACAATGACCATAATGTACCACCAACCACATACCCACAGCAGTAGACTGGTCCTGATTTGAACATTATAGGTTCATAGGTTAGTACTAGGCTATCAGCCATAGGGCCTATACAAGCCTAGCCATAACAATATTTATTTCCCTGGACCCCTGTCTAGCAGGGCAACTGACATGATCCCCGGGGTGAATTTCCTATCTCCCATCCAATCGTCAAGGTTCCTTTTGAAGAGGGCAAAGGAGGCACTCTGCTTGACATGTATGGGCAGTCTATTCCAGAGTATGGGGAGTCTCTGGGTCAGGAACCTATCCCTCCAGCATGTTTTGTTCATTGTGATGACAAGGTTTAGATCCCTGGAGCATGTGGCTCTGAGGGATGGGGATTTCTTTAAGTGGAGCATGTCCAACAGCTTAGGGTTTGACATGGCCTTGTATGTTAAGCAGAGATCGCCTCTGAGTAGATGATATGCCACAGACTATAGCTGGAATTTTTTTAGACGGTCAGCATAGGGCATCTGCTTTAGGCCTTTGATTCTTTTAGAGAGGTATTTCTGAGGCCTTTCTAGCTGTTGCAGATGTCTTGTGAGGTACATACCAAATGGGGCGTTGTACTCTATAATGGGTCTAATGAGGGATGAGTACAGTAAGACAATGACCTCCTTTTTTCTGGATGAAAAGCCCTTAGTGATGAGGTGTGCCACATAGAAGGATTTTCTGACGGTTGTGGCGATGTGGTTATCGAAGGTATGACCACTGTCCACCTGTGTCCCTAAGTCTCTCATCACACTTTTAGTGTTTATTGTACTGCCACTTATGTGGTAATTCATGGGTACATGTTTTTTCCCAAAGGGGATAACTATACATTTCTTGGCATTAAGCTTGAGCCTGTGGCTCTGGCACCAACCATTTGTTTCTGTAAGGCCCTTTTGTAGAATATCTACATCACTTGGGGATTCAATAATGGCTCCCAGTTTGCAGTCATCTGTGAACTTTGTTAGCCAGAGTCCCTTAGTGTTGGCCTGTACTTCAGAGAAGTAGATGCCAAACAAGAGCGGTTCGAGGACTGAACCCTGAGGTACTCCACTTGTCACTTGTCTGGAGCTGGATTTGGAGTCAGCTACTTTTACAGTCTGGGTTCTGTCACTAAGCCAGTTGGCAACCAATTGAGTCATGTAAGGATTTATGCACAGCTTGGTAAGTTTATCTATGATTCCAGAGTAGAGGATGGTGTCAAAGGCCTTGGTGAGGTCCAGATAGGCTGTGTGGACTGCCCTATTCTCATCCACAGCTCTGGAGACTGATTCAAAGAAGTCAATCAGGTTCAGGAGACAAGATCGGCCCTTCACGAACCCAAACTGGGTGGGGTCCAGTGTTTGAAGGTTGCAAATCTCTTTGTTTATAAGTTCAGTGATAATGCATTCCATGCCCTTGCAGATCAGGCTCGTCAGATGGATGGGACGGTAGTTCCCAGGATCCAAGGTCGATCCCCCCTTGTGGAGTGGGATAACTGTAGATGTGCGCCACTCAGTGCGCATTAAGCCTGAGGTGAGGCTATGATTAAACATGACACTTAGGTAAGGTGCCAGTTCATTTTGTAGTTCATGTAGTACACAGCCCAGGATGTCATCTGCTCCCATGGATGCTGCATTCTTAGCTTTGGGGAGTGCGGTTTTTACCTTTGTGGCCGTGATTACCGGAATTTGGTAATCTTTTGGTATTGAGATGGGCCCTTTAGGGGGTGAGAGGTGGTTGAAGTTGTTACTAAATCGATCTGCCAGGATATTGGCAATATCCTTGGGATCAGTATATTTAATGCCATTCTGTTGTAGCTCAGAGCAGATCTGAGCATTACCATTTAGATTCTTGACATAACTATAGAATGCCTTGTGGTTGTCTTTGAAATCTTTGGCAATTTTATTTTCGTCACTAGCTTTGGAGGATTTTATGAGGGATCTCAGCTTCTGGGTGGCACAGTGGTGCAGCGGTTAACATTTTTGCCTCACAGCAAGAGGTTCTCCGGTTCGATTCTCGGCTGGGGTGCCTTCTGTGTGGAGTTTGCATGTTCTCCCTGTGTTCACGTGGGTTTCCCCTGGGTACTCCGTTTTCCTCCCACATTCCAAAGACATGCATCTGGAACATTTCTCCCCGGGCCTCCACTGAAAACAGGCTCTGTGGAACCTAGTCGGACTTTCCCAGTCAACAAATGATAAATAAATAAATAAATAAATAAATAAAAATTACTGAGGCTGGTAAGGGAGTTTTTTGCATCCTGGGATTTTCCTCTTTTCTGCAACAGTTTTTTCCTTCTGTTGTATAGCTTGTTTATGGCAGGGAACCACCAGATTGGCTTCCTTTTTTGGCGGAGAGCATCTTGGTTCTATTTGGGATGGCGCGATTCGTGCACGAATGGATGTGCTCATACAATGCCTTAGTGTAGGATTCAGCAGTCAAACTTTCAGATCCCGTCTGCATGGGTGTCATGAAGTTTGTCACTTCTGACTTCAGTAGCATGAAGTTGGCTTTGGAGAAGTTTTTTATGGAGGTTTCCTTACCGGGGGGTGGGGGTGGGATGTGGATATCAAGGGTGATTTGCTTATGCTCAGACCTGACCAATGAGGGGGTGACCACTGGTGTAGAGCATCTGTCTCCCATGTTGGTAATGACCAGGTCTAGGATATTGGAGCCCCTGGTGGGACAATGGATTAGTTGATTCAGGGCATTGGAATTTATGAATTCCATGAACCGTTGGGCAAAGGTGTTGGTACCCGAGTAGTTTTCCCAATTAATGGCAGGGTAGTTGAAATCACCAAGTATTAGGGTGTTTGATTGTATCTTAATATTTTCCAGTATGTTTAGAAAGGTGTAGTGACACTCTTGGGGCATGGTGGGGGATCTGTAGCAAGCTACAATTTGGATTGCAGTCTTACCTAGTGTTAGTTGCACCTGGGAAATTTCAGATGCATTGTGTTCGGCAACTAGCCTGGAGGTGTGAATATCCTTGGTGAATATGGACACTCCTCCACCTTTAGTGTTTTGGTCTTGGTTTGGTTGCTGAAAAGTGTGGTAAGAGTTGTAGCCTGGTATTGCAGGGGTGATCTCTGGATCCTTGAACCAGGTCTCAGTTACTGCACAGATATCGATGTTCTCCATTTTTAGGAGTACCTCGAGAGAGTGCATTTTGAGGTTTAGACTTCTAGCATTGAGTAGCATTACCTTCAGATTTTGCATGCTTGTATCTGTTATGGTGGTGGTTTTGTCCTTTGAACCTTGCCTAAAAAAGGCACTATAGGGGTGGCAAGAGCTTTAGCCAGTAACCTGAATCCCAGGGGTGACAGGTGCAGACCATCTCTGGCAAAGCATCGTGGTTTGTTGATCATGTCTTCCCAGGCAGACAGATATTGGATCCCCTTTGAATGACACCAGAAGCTTAGCCAATTGTTGAAGTCAGTCATCTTGTCCTTATACTGTGGTATCATTCTGGGCAAAGGCAGGATGCTACTCAGGGCTAGGGTCATACCTGCCTGGGCCACATGATCCGAGAGCTCTTCCATGTCTCTTCATGTAGTCCAGGGAGGTATGTCTTGAGTCATTCACTCCAACATGGACAATGACAGAGTTGTATTTGTACTTGTTGTGGAGTGAGTTGAGTGCATGCGTTATGTGGTGGATCCTGGCACCCAACAGGCAGCTCACTGTAATTTTCTCCTTGTTCAGCCTGGTGAGTGGGACATCAGTGTGCCTGACTATAGAGTCACCTATGACTAAAGTGTTGGGTACATTTTCTTGCCTTAGGGGCTGTTGTTGGGTGGCACACTGGTTGGTTGTGACTGGTGTTTGTTTGCATTTCAGCTTTGGAGGTCCTTGTTGCTTGGGCAGGTTAATGTTAAGGCCTCTGCATATGTGGGTTTAGTGTTGCTATGTGTGGGTGTTGATGGTGTGGGTTTTGAAGGGCTATGTGTTGCTTGACCATTACATCTGTATAGGTAAAGAATATGAATGCCATGCAATGTTACAGTAGCAACACCACATATGTCTGACTATAACACTGTTACACTGCACTTTATGGAGTATGATTGCATCACTGTATGCTGAGGACAACATGTTGGGAGGACTGTAGGACATGGCTGTGGAGTCACATCCCTATGTAACATTGTCTCAAAAGTGAAAGGTGTATGTATAGACACGTAAATTGCCTACTTTCAGATTAGAACCCCTACATGTGTAGGGAAAGTAGCTTACAAACACAGTTGTTAATTTAAGTGCCACAGCACAGTTTTGTCTTGAATACTGTCAGAGTACATGTTATACAGGATGATGTCATCATTATATGCTACAATGAGATGTTTAGAGTAGGGTTTGACATAGCTGTTGATTCACATATCATTATTAATTGTCACCATAGTGATCGTTGACTGCAGTGAGAATAGAACACCTTCATAGATATTTATAAAGTACAGTACTTAATGCAAGTGCCACAGCACAAGTCTAACTTTTAGAGTATCGGAAAACACCTTGCAAGTACTGACATCAGCAGTGTCTTGTGAGAAGAGGATGGTAATAGCAGTGTCCCACATGCAGGTGTAAAATGGTCTCTCAAATGTCAACCAAGTCAACAAACATACACACACACACACACACACACACACACACACACACACACACACACACACACACACACACACACACACTGACCGCAATGAGATTAGAACCCCTACTTAAATAGGTACACCAGCAACAGAAATCAGTATTTAACACATGCACCACAACACAATGTCTAACTTTTACACTGCTGGCCAATTTATAGTGGATGACATCATCACTGGATGTTTCAGAGAATATGCTGGGAGGCCTGTATGAAATGGATGGCTGGCCATGTATGATTGTCAAGATATTAAAGTTTTGCATGTTACTAGACTGAGTGTGGAAAGTGTAGTATGTACTATTTTGTTTCCAATGTGCAGGTATACTTAACAGACTGCTTTACAAATTATATGCAAACAGGTGTCGACATTACTACAAGTATAGAAAAATATGAATGTATATTGTCAGTATAAAGATAGAGAGGAGGAAGGTTAGGAGTGTAGTAGTGAGGGTAGGAACTTTGAATCTTGGCAGTATGACTGGTATAGGGAGAGAGCTATCTGATATGATGGAGAGAAGGAAGGTTGATATATTGTGCATGCAAGAGACCAGATGGAAAGGAAGTAAGGCCAGGTGTATAGGAGGCAGGTTCAAATTGGTCTATCAAGGTGTGGATGGCAGGAGAAATGGGGTAGGGGTTATTCTAAAGGAACAGTATGCCAAGAGTGTTTTGGAGGTGAAGAGAGTGTCTGATAGAGTGATGTTTATGAAGCTTGAAATTGATGGTGTAATGATGAATGTTGCTAGTGCATATGCTCCACATGTTGGTTGTGCGATGGATAAGAAATAAAAAGTTTGGAGTGAGTTGGATCAAGTGGTGGTGAGTGTTCCCAAGGGTGAGAGACTAGTGATTGGAGTGGACTTCAATGGGCATGTTGGTGAAGTGAACAGAGGGGGTGAGGAAGTGATGGGTAGGTATGGTGTTAAGGAGAGGAATGCAGAAGGTCAGATGATTGTGGATTTTGCGAAAACAATGGACACGGCTATGGCGAATACGTATTTTAAGAAGAGGGAGGAGCATAGGGTGATGTACAAGAGTGGAGGAAGATGCACACAGGTGGATTATATCCTATGTAGGAGGGCCAGTCTGAAGGAGATTGGAGACTGTAAAGTGGTGACAGGGGAAAGTGTAGTTAAGCAGCATAGAATGGTTGTCTGTAAGATGACGTTGGTGATCAAGAAGAGGAGGAGGAGTGTGAAAGCAGTGCCAAGGATTAAATGGTGGAAGTTAAAAAGGGTGATTGTGAGGTGGAGTTCAGGGAAGAGTTAAGACAGGCACTGGGAGGCAGTGAAGAGTTACCAAATAGCTGGGTAACTACAGCAGAGCTAGTAAGGGAGACTGCTAGAAAGGTGCTTGGTGTGACATCTGGACAGAGGAAGGAGGACAAGGAGACCTGGTGGTGGAATGAGGAAGTACAGGAGAGTATACAAAGGAAGAGGCTGATGAAGAAGAAGTGGGATTGTCAAAGAAAGTAGACATGAGTATAAGGAGATGAGGCGCATGGCAAAGAGAGAGGTGGCGAAGGCTAAGGATAAGGCATATGGAGAGTTGTATGAGAGATTGGACACTAAAGAGGGAGAAAAGGACCTGTACTGACTGGCTAGACAGAGGGACAGAGCTGGGAAAGATGTGCAGCAGGTAAGGGTGATAAAGGATAGTGAGGGAAACGTACTCACAAGTGAGGAGAGTGTATTGAGTAGATGGAAAGAGTACTTTGAAGGGCTGATGAATGAAGAGAATGAGATAGAGAGAAGGTTGGATGATGTGGGGATAGTGAATCAGGAAGTGAAATAGATTAGCAAGGAGAAAGTAAGGACAGCTATGAAGGGGATGAAGAATGGAAAGGCTGTTGGCCCAGATGACATACCAGTGGAAGCATGGAGGTGCTTATGAGAAATGGCAGTGGAATTTTTAACCAGATTGTTTAATGAAATTTTGGAAAGTCAGAGGATGCCTGAGGAGTGGAGAAAAAGTGTTTTGGCACCTATCTTTAAGAATAAGGGTGATGTGCAGAGCTGCAGTAACTACAGAGGGATAAAATTGATCAGTCACAGCTTGAAGTTATGGGAAAGAGTAGTGGAAGCTAGGTTAAGAAGGGAGGTGATGATTAGTGATCAGCAGTATGGTTTCATGCCAGGAAAGAGGACTACAGATGCAATGTTTGCTCTGAGAGTGTTGTTGGAGAAATACAGAGAAGGTCAGGAGGAGTTGCATGGTGTCTTTGTGGACTTAGAGAAAGCATGTGACAGGGTGTCTAGAGAGGAGTTGTGGTATTGTATGAGGAAGCCGGCAGTGGAAGAGAAGTATGTAAGAGTGGTACAGGATATGTACGAGGGTAGTGTGACATTGGTGAGGACTGTGGTGGGAGTGACAGATATGTTTAAGGTGGAGGTGGGATTACATCAAGGATCAGCTCTGAGCCCTTTCTTATTTGCATTGGTGATGGACAGGTTGACAGATGAGATCAGACAGGATGCCCCGTGGACTATGATGTTTGCAGATGACATTGTTATATCTAGTGAGAGTAGAGACCAGGTTGAGGAGACCCTGGAGAGGTGGAGATATGCTTTAGAGAGAAGAGGAATGAAGGTCAGCTGGGCTAAAACAGAATATATGTGTGTAAATGAGAGGGAGAGTAGAGGAATGGTGAGGATGCAGGGAGTAGAGTTGGTAAAGGTGGATGAGTTTAAGTACTTGGGATCAACAGTTCAGAGTAATGGTGAGTGTGGAAGAGAGTTGAAGAAGAGAGGACAGGCAGGGTGGAATGGGTGGAGAAGAGTGTCAGGAGTGATTTGTGACAGACGGGTACCAGTAAGAGTGAAAGAGAAGGTCTACAAGAGGGTAATGAGACCAGCTATGTTATATGGGTTGGAGACGGTGGCATTGACAAAAAGGCAGGAGTCAGAGCTGGATGTGGCAGAGTTAAAGATGTTAAGATTTGCACTGGGTGTGACTAGGATAGACAGGATTAGGAATCAGTATATTAGAGGGTCGGCTCAGGTTGGACAGTTTGGAGACAAAGCAAGAGAGGCGAGATTGCATTGGTTTGGACATGCGCTGAGGAGGGATGCTGGGTATATTAGGAAAAGGATGCTAAGGATAGAGCTGCCAGGTAAGAGGAAAAGAGGAAGGCCTAAGATAAGGTTTATGGATGTGGTGAGAGAGGACATGCAGCCGGTTGGTGTGAAAGAGCGTGATGCAGAGTACAGTCAGAAATGGAAACAGATGATCCGCTGTGGCGACCCCTAACGGAAACAGCCGAAAGAAGATGATGATGATGATTGTCAGTATATAGATATACATGGTATGTAAGAATGCATTTTTTATTTATTTCTGTAGTGTAGTTGATATATTTGGAAACAGGTACTGAAAGAACAAGTTTCAAGTGCATGGGTGCAGGTAACACATAACTACAGTGTAAATATGTGTTAATTCCTTAAAAAGTGCCTTCCTTTTGGTTGTGTTTTTACATGTACTTTTGTGTGATGAAGGCTAACTGGGCAGTTGACATATACATGTTAATGTGCAGTTTCCATAGAGCACAAACAAGCAGCTGGATGGCCCAATTGATGGCAAAGTGTTTGTGCATGTGAGATACACATTTAAGGACTCATACTAGAACTTGAGAAGTACTTATCTATACTAGCTATGGTAGACACATCTAGCATATACTTTGGTGCTCATAAATAGTTTATATCAGAAATGTTATATCATAAATTGTCTTACTTTGAAAAGTATTTATACTGCTTTCCCTGTTTGTGCATAGTTAAGTGATGAGCAAACACAGGTCTCTGCTGCATGATCAATTTCAATTGATTTTCTTTCCTCCATACAAACACGCTAAGTGGAGAGGAGCTGCAGTCAACACTTTGGACAGTACTGAGTATAAAAAACACACCTGCTGCTTAGTTGACTCTATATATGGCAGGAGGTGTAAGTGCATTGAGATATTATTTTGAGCCCAGATGATACAGGATTCAAATCCAGCTGTATCTAATACTTTTATATATGTATTCATAATGTAAAGAAATAATTCTTTAGGTTACTGTAACTCTGTGTTTCCTTAGTACAGTGGGTTTAAGCAACATTGAGTGGAGGTAACCTCACTATACCATAGGATGGGAAGAGCAATTCACTATCACTTGGCAATGGTGCATGATGAGAAACTCTGCATAAGCAGAGAAAGAAAAAGTGAAGGGCTTCATTGGAGCCATTTCTGCCATGTGTGTGGTGCGTGATTCTATTTTTGACCAGATTAAAGGTGTTAAAATGGTGTAGATAGAAAAGTGGTGAAATGGGGGGCAAACGGGAGAAAAACAAAGAGAAAGCAATATAGGAATGTGCAGGAGGGAGGTAGAAAAGAACCATAGCTATCCACTTCTTCAACAATGTAAAATGAAAATATGTATAGAATATTGTCTGAATTTGTACTGTCACCTCTGCAAAGAGGGGTGACAACACTGCAATCATGTTGCATAGCCAATTGGACCAAATCAAGTGTGTCGAGAAGACACGTGTGAAGTGGAGAGCTATGTATGGGATGAAATTTTTTTGTGAGACAGGTGCCCATTTTTTTTAAATTTTTTTTCAGTAAGAAAGGAATATTGAGCAAGAGAAGTAGGTATGTCAGGATCAGATAAGTCAGGAAGATGAGGAAGCAAATGCAAACAAGACAAGACGCAGGGATGGTGAAAAGTTTGGGCTTAGATGGATTAGAACCCAGGCTCACTTATATTATAACCCCTAACTTACAACTGCTGCCACAAAAACAACTAGGCAGCAGCTGTATATTTTCACATTCATTACTCTGTATGTGTGCTGACTGCTGTGCAATGCCACTTAGCACTTGCTTGTTGGAAAACCATACAGGATACAATGTATCTGTTTTGAAATTGTCTACTGTCTGCTTCCTGTCTGCAGATGCTCTGAACCTGCAAGTGTTGGGGAAGATAGCTAACTGCAGAGCAATGCTGTTTAGTGGATTTGTGTGATGGTAAGAAAAAAATGCAAGACTGTATCCATTTTGAAATTGTTTACTGTCTACATCCTGTCTGCAAATGTTCTGTCTGCTTCATTTGTGGGCCATTAGACCGCATTTGTGAGAAGGTAAGTGACACACAAACATGACAAGCAAAGCTCACCTTGTTTTATCCCTGTAAGCAGTATTTATTAGGTTTTATCCTTAAAAAAACAAATCTAGGACTTGAACTGTGATCTACCGGTATTATAAACCACGTGGTTCATTGTGTTTACCAGGTGTGGTACACATACTTGATTCACAGCTGCAATTTATGCCATTTTTATCATAGAAGTATGTTATAAGAAATTCTTTTAATTTATCCATTTCACTGTGTTTGTTTGCAGTAAGCCACCCACTGCAGAAATATTAACATTTAAAAAAATTACAAAATACATTTTAGCATACATTATTTAAAATGTCACACAGGCAAACCTAAAAAACAAAGAAAGGGTGTCTTAGGCATCTTTGCCACAGAAACAGCTTTGTAGCAGGAATGCAAATCATTCTGCCTACAGCAAGTCCCATTTCATCCACAGTATTAACAAGACATACAACACTTGTACACTCAGTTGTTTTTACATGTGCTAATTACAGATTTAGTACATGACTGAGCACACAACCATGTATATGTATTGTTTGCAGCAATGCAGCTCTGCCTTCTCTTATTGTTGAGTAATCTCAGACATGTAGCCTGTAAGATATTTTGGATTATTGTTCTTAAAATGGATGAGAATATTAAATGGCAATAAAATACAGCTTTTCAACAAAGGCAGGGGAATTTGAATATTAGTGATCAGAAACTGAGAAATGTGTGCTGTTTATTTACACTTAAAACCTTTATACAATTACTTCTACATTTTGTAATTGTAACTTGGATGACACACCCACTGAAGATAAGAGAGTCTGAATTGCTGTTTTGTTTTCCTTCTCCCTACCTTTATTTATATATTTATTTATTTATTTACTGACATTTGTTGACCGGGAGTGTCCGACTGGACGTAGGTCCATTTTCAGCAGTGGCCCGGGGAGAAAAGCTCCACAGTTAAAATAAACAGACAGTAGTTACATTGGATTACATAGCGATTAACAATTTAACATCACAATTAATTACAAACATATTTACAGATGAAGAACATAGTACATCAGTAGACAACTAGAATCTTTAACTGCGAAGTACATAACAGACATTAACAAATGTTACAATAAGAAGTTCCTGCTGTATAATAAGTACTAGGCTTACCTGTAATCATTCACACTTACAAACTATTAGCAACCAACACTGAGGGAGTGCCTACACTATATTTACACATGCTACATGCAGCCAAGATTTTGGGATTCAGCAATTCTAATAACTTTACACCTCATTTGCATCTTCACTGTGCTCATAGACTGAATCTAAACTATAAAAATGGAACTGTTTAGCTAGGGAACCTGAACGTGAGCAGAGTTGTGTTTGTATATAAGACAGAAGAAGATTGCTATTATGTTAGATTTATCTGCACAGATGACTACTGATCTTGATAAGGTATGATTGAATTTTTCAGTTACATACTGGATGTGCTCACATTACTATCTTCTCAAATACGCAGCCTTATTATCATCAGAAGTGTTATTGTTACAACTGTTTCTGTTACACTCTTCTATGTTATTTCAGTGAAATGTAAATGTCCTATATTGTTAATGATACAGGGGTGTTAGCCTTTAAGGATGGTCCATAGACACTTCTGGGGAGTGCTGGGCACAGGTAGAGGTGACTGGCAATTGTATAACAAATGACTTTTCTGTCGTAAATGTGTACGCATTTTGTGACACTTTTTTGGAAAGCACTTATGTAACAATTGACTGATGTGTTATTCCTTGCTTGGTACAAACTGTCATTTGCCTGTTGTTTTGGGGGTGGGGATCCAAATTCCATGGTTGTGTTGCCACAACCAAAAACTTTTTTTAAAGAGATTTGCTCTTGTTAGTCCCTGTTTTGGATCAAAGCTTGGCTTTTCTGTCAGCCTAGGCCTCCTGCCCCCCCCCAACACCCTGTGCAAATTATGATAACTGTGCCCTATCCTTGTTTTCTATCTTTTGGATTCAGGGATTCATAAGTCTTTTGTCTGATGCTCAGGATGCATTGTTGACTTAGTGCTTAGTATATCTGTGTTTGTGATGTTGTTTTGCAAACTGTAACGATTTCTTACAGATTCTTGAAATGTGTACATCTCTCTCAACCTCTTAGACCAACAAAGCTGGACCAAGCTTTAAATAAAAGTGGACAAAGGACAAATAATAGGTTAATAGGTAGGTACTAGGCTATCTGCCCGAAGGCATTTATAAGCCTAGCCGGAATGTGTTGGCTTTCGCCGCCCACTTAGATTAGTTCCCTGTGCCTCTGTCCAGCACAGCCATTGAAGTGATCCCTGGGGTAAACTTTCTGTTTCCCATCCACTCGTCAAGGTTTCTCTTGAAGAGGGTTCACAAGGAGCTCTGCCTAATGTAGATTAGAATCTTGTTCCAGAGCATGGGAAGTCTCTGGGACAGGAATATATTCCTTCAGCACATCCTATTTATTGTTGTGGTGAGGTTTAGATCCCTGGAGCGTGTGGCTCGAGGGGATAAGGTTTTCTTTAGGTGGAGCATGTCCATCAATTCTGGGTTGGACATGGCCTTGTATGTCAGGCAGAAATCACCTCTGAGTAGGCAGTATGCAACCGAGTACATCTGGAGTTTCTTCAGTCGAGCTGCATAGGGCATCTGCTTGAGGCTAGTGATCCTCTTGGTGAAGAAATTCTGTGGTCTTTCCAGTTGTTGCAGGTGTCTTGTAAGGTACATCCCAAATGGGGCATTGTACTCTATGATGGGTCTGATGAGTGATGTGTAGAGGGGCCCAATGACCTCTTTCGATCTGGATGCAAACCCTTTTGTGATTAGGTGGGCCACATAGAAGGATTTTCTAACCACTTTGGCAATGTGATTATCAAAGAAGAGGTTACTATCTACTTGGGTCCCCAAATCCCTTATTACATCTTCTGTATTTAGGGGGATACCACCTATGTGGTAGTTTGTGGGTACTTTGTTTTTTCCAAAGGGGATGACTATGCACTTTTTGGCATTTAGCTTGAGACCATGGTTTTGACACCAGGTATCTGTCTCAGTGAGACCCTATTGGAGGATGTCTGTGTCAACCAGAGAGTCAATTATAGCCCCTAGTTTGCAGATGTCTGCGAATTTGGTGAGCCATAGTCCTCCTGTGCTTGCCTGTATGTCTAAGAAATATATGCTGAACAGGAGGGGTCCTAGGACTGAGCCCTGGGGAACGCCACTTGTAACAGGTTTAGAGTCAGACCTAGCTCCTGCAACTCTTGCCATGTGGGTTTTGTCCATGAGCCAGTTGGCAATCCATCTGGTGATGTAGGTGTTTATGTTTAGGCAGGTGAGCTTGTCTATAATACCTGAGTGGGGAATAGTGTGGAAGGCCTTTGCGAGGTCTAGATAGGCTGTGTGGACCACCTTTCCCTCATCTATAGCCTTGGTAACTGTCTCAAAGAAGTCCACCAGGTTTAGTAGGCATGATCTGCCCTTAACAAAGCCGAACTGGGTTGGGTCCAGTGTTTGGAGGTTTCCAATGTCTCTGTTAATGAAATCCATGATGATGCACTCCATAGCTTTGCAGACCAAGCTAGTCAGGCTTATAGGGTGATAGTTCCCGGGGTCCGTTGTGGCTCCACCTTTGTGGAGTGGAATAACCGTTGCTGTGCACCACTCTGTGGACACGTAGCCTGTGGAGATGCTGAGTTTAAACAGTGTGTTTAGGTGAGGGGTTAGTTCATCTTTGAGCACATGTAGGACGCAGCCTGGGACACCATTCGGTCCCATTGATGCTGTGTTTTTGGCTTTGGAAAGGGCTGTTTTAACCTGAGTGTCTGTGATGTCAGGGGCACTACATTCTTCTGGTATAGTTTTGGGCCTTTTTGGGGGTGAGAGGGTTTGAAGTTTGCACTGAACCTGTCTGCCAGGATGTTGGCTATATCGGTTGGTTCAGTGTATTTTGTGCCATTCTGCACTAACTCCGAGCAGATCTGAGAATTGCCACCTAGACCTTGACATAGCTATAGAATGCCTTGTGGTTATCTTTGGAGTCCATGGCAATTTTTCTTTCGAAGCTAGCCTTGGATGATTTTATGAGGGAACGTAGTTTAATGCTGAAGGAATAATTTTTAAATATTTCAGTCTTACAAACTTAGACAGCCTGATAGCATAACATGTTTTGCAACACCATAGGTTTTTACTGAGGGATATGAAGTCTGAAACTGAAATGTTCAATCTTCAATGATTTGCCAGTATAAAAGTGTCAGGCCAAAGTGTGGGCATTCAGTGAAAATCTGTACATGTGTGAGGTATGAATGCATGAATTTTTGATGCACGAGGCCTATTAGTTGATAGAGGACACATGTATTCATATACGTCACTGCTTTCACATATTGATGTCATTGCTGTAAAAAAATCACCCACCTTATACTTACTTATATTAGCAGATAACAGCATGCAAAAATATGCCATTCATTTGTATTTTTAGATATTTATTTTTCTGTTCCTGGTTCAGCACTTACCTTGGAAGTCCAGCAGCTGCAAGAGTTTTAATTTGGGGCTGACTCTGTCTGATACTAGCACTACACAGCCATTACATTGGTAAGTAAAGGTTGCATGCGTTGCCTGGCATCAATGTTAATGTATGTATGTGCATAGAATGAAAGTTTTAGCCTATTGGCTGGTGAGCTTGTGTGCTATCCATTGCCTCTTGGCCAGTGCGAGGGCATATTGTGCACTCCTACCTCTGTCTACACCGACAGAGGCTGCTGGGTCCCCCTCTGACTATTCACCCTGCGTATGGCTGTGGTGACCTTACCAGTGGTGGTGGTGGGATGTGTGGCCCTTCCCCTTGGTGTTCCTGCTGATGGTGTTTTCTCAGGATAATATTGTAAAGCATGGCACAGATGGTGAAAATTTCAGCACATATATGGGGATTGTACTGCCGGGCTCCTACAGATGTCTCTAGGCACCGGAACCGTGACTTCATTAGCCCAAACACAAGTTCTATGACATTTCTTGTTTGAGCGTGTGCCTCATTATAGCATTCTTCAGTTAGTGTGTGTGCACTTCTGATGGACATCATCAGCCACAGTTTGAATACATAACCTGCATACCCAGGTAAATGACCGTATGGGATAACCCCCCCTAGAAAACATCTGATACAGTTCAGAGCTGTGCAAGATATGTGAGTCATGGTAACTACCTAGGTTGCCAGCACACACATACAGGATGATTCCCTTAGCATTACACATGACTTGGCAGTTAATGGAGGGAAAGACTTTCTATTCATATACAACCCTCCTTGTTCCCTGGGTGGTGCTTTGATTTCTACATGTGTACAGCCTATGGCACCCAGGACTTCAGGGTAGTGTGCTGCAGGGTAGAATTCCTGCATAGTTGTAGCTCTATCCTCAGGTGTACAGGGAAAATATATGTAGTCACTTGCATGTTATAACATAGCATTCAGGAACTGATGCAAGATCCTGGATGCTTATGCTTGTGACACCCCCATCGTGTTCTCTGTTGGTCTCCAGAAAGTTCCTGTAGCTAATATTCTAAGTGTTACACATACCTTAGTCTGCAGTGGTATTGGTTCCTCATTTTTCCCTCATTCTCAGTTGGATGACCAAAATTGCAAAGTTCCTGTAGTATGTGTCTATTCACCCTGTAATATTCTACAATGTCCACACCACACAGACCATGAAAAGTTAAATGTGGTCTAAACATCCTTCTCCTTGTTGGCCAAAGTATATTAGCATCAGCAGCAAAGACATGGGCCTGCTTCACGTACAGATGAATAAAAGCAACACCAGTCCCTAACATTGTTTCTTTGTAGACTAGCTTCAGTGGCTGCATTGCAATAGGTTTTGGAATTCACAGGGAAAACCTACACTGAGCCTGCACGATTACTTTATAGCTTGTTGAATAGCTCCTCCATCTTGGATTGGTTGATTAGCATACATTTCAGCTACTTATGCAGTAATTAGAACACCATGTTGTTACTGTGCTTGTTTGGATCTTAATGGTGTGTAAAGCCACTTACTGAATACAAAAAGATACACTATCATGTCTGTGTCATAGACCATGTAGACTTAATTGAATCTGCACGTGTGTGTTATTAGATAAATCTCTATTTTTCTAATAGATGATTTTATATGAATAATATTAAAATTCATAAAATACTGGGATCTTGTTTGCGTATTTGATTGAATATATTTAAATGTATTTAAGGCTGTTAAGTTTATTCATTAATATATGACTTGATTGCTTTGAAGAGTTTGGCGTCAATACAAGGGAGGTATTATAAGGTCTAATAACACTATTTGGCAGATTATTTTTACATTTCAGAGTGAATAGTGAAGACAAAGAATTTCTCAGAATGAAATTTTCATAGATTAATAGTCCAAGTACAAGACTGCATGTCATCTGGGGAGTGATCTTTAGGATTTGAAATAACAAAGTTGTTTTAGTGATATATTAGTACAGTTAAATATGGATAATTAAGATAATAAACTAGCAATTTAACATATAAAGAAACCTGTTGTTACCAGTGTATGAGAATTGTTAAATTCCATGTCCAATTTGTTAAAGTCTTAATAATATTATATGATCATGTTACAAGTGTTGCTATGAACGTTAATATAATAACATATTATGTTATAATGTTAATAACAGGCTACTGAACTCCAATAGTAACTTACATCTCGCTTGACATCAGGGACAGTAGGTAATATGATGAATGAGAAGCATATTTGCATGCAATAACCTTAAAATGTCTTAAATGCACTGTACAAGTAATCTAAAAGAGTATAATCTTATTTCTGTAAAATATCTGCTGATGCTAAAACAGCATACTGAGCAATAAGTAACAGCTGTGAAATTTTTGTGCAATAAATATTGTGTTTCCTTAGACTAATGCCTACAGACTCCTGTGCAAAACAGTGCAATAAAAACTAGCTGTGGAATTCTGTGCAATAAATACTGTGTCTCTTTAGCTTAGTAAATATCTGTTGATATGTAAAACAGTAAATATTATGTAGTAGGAATGTCTAAATGTAATCATGTGAATTGTTATATATGTTAGATGTTTGCACATAGAGCCAGGAGTAAAGTAATTCCATTCAGTTGCACTTGTTGTGGAGTCTGAATGACAATAAAGTTTACTTTGATTTCACTTGACTTAATAGGCATTAAAAGATTATTTAAAAGGATTAATGGTAGCACAGAGAAGTCTGATTTTTTATTAATGTGTAATCTTCCTATATTTGGCTGGGGTGCCTTCTGTGTGGAGTTTGCATGTTCTCCCTGCATTCGCGTGGGTTTCCTCTGGGTACTCCGGTTTCCTCCCACATTCTAAAGACATGCTTCTGGAGTGTTTCTCCCCGGGTCTCCGCTGAAAACAGGATCTGTGGAACCTAGTCGGACTTTCCCGGTCAACAAATGTTAAATAAATAAAATAAATTTGTGTATAAAAAAACTATATAAAACATGGAAGATATCTTAAAATGGACTTATTGAAGATGCTTATATGTAGAGAGAGATTGTTACAAGCAGAGCATTTTAGAAGGGTTGTCTTTTTTCCAAGGTGCAATCCAGTTTGATGTATAGCATTTTTTTATTTTTTATAAGATGATGCAGTTATTATTGACTAAACAGTAAAGAAGCTGGTGTATTCTACTACACATTGCAAGATGGATTCCAATGTTTATTTTTATTTATTTTTTATTTTACATTTGTTGACCGGGATAGTCCGACTGGATGCATGTCCATTTTCAATGGAGGCCCGGGGAGAAAAGCTCCAAGGGTAAGCAGATACAGCATTACATAATACCAGCATTACATATTACAAGCAGACTATTTACAGAGATTACATAAGTAAGCAAGTTAAACAAGTTCCACAGGTTAGAGTTAATCCTAAGCGCAAGTCAGGATTAAATTAAATTATACAGTAAACTGGTTAACATATTTTTACACATTCTAGAGAGAGTTAGCCAGGCTTGATACATTGACATAGCTAGTTAAGTGACAAATGTTGTTTGAGTCTAGTTTTAAATTGACCTAAGGTGGAAAGTAAGGTAATATCAGCTGGAAGAGAGTTCCAGGATCTACTTACAGAGTTTGCAAAGAGAGAGTCACCGCCTGTGTTATTAGTTTTGCTAGTCTGAATTAGTAGTTTGTTAGAGGATCGAAGCGGTCTAGGATTGTTATAGGGGGTGATAATATTTTTAAGTGCAGGAGTATTGTCCGGATTATAGAGGATTTTATTGGCCATAATCAGTTGGTTATACTGGATTAGGCTGGGTAGTTCAAGCCACCCAAGCTGATTTAGATTGATGCAATGATGTGTCCTAAAAGGCAGCCCAGTGGCAAACCTGGCAATGTGGTTGTAGCAAATTGAGAGTTTGTTAAGGACAGTCTTGTTTAAATTCGAGAGTAGAGGGTATGCATATAGAAGGTTTGAAAGAAGGTGAGAGCGAGCTATGGCAATTTTAGCTGGAGGGGTTAGGAAGGCTTTTATTCTGTAAAGTGACCCTAGTTTTTTATTGATGGTTTTGATAGTTTGGTTAATATGTAGGTCGAATTTTAGATTATTGTCTATGGTGACACCTAATAGTTTTGTAGAGGGGTCAGGGGAGATTATTGTGCCATCATTTGAATTTATGGTAAAGGTGAAAGCGGTAGACCTACGTGTTGGTGAAAATAACAGCATTTTAGTTTTTTTGGGATTTAGGATCAGACGACGTTCAGAAAGCCAGTTTTCTATTGTATTAAAGGTGGTCTGGGTAACTGACCATAACTCTACTGGAGATGTGGCTGAGCATATCAGAGTAGAGTCATCAGCATATTGGATACAGCTGACTTTTGGGATGACAGTATAAAGGTCGTTAATGAAGATGGAGAATACAGCAAGGGCCCTAGTATAAAGCCTTGTGGTACTCCAAGGGTGTTAGGTAGAAGGTTAGAGAGTTTGTTCTGCCAGAGGACAGCCTGCTGTCGACCATTCAGGTAGGATTGAAACCACTGAAGGGCTCTAGTATCTAGACAGAATGTTTGTAGGGTGTGGATTAAAAGTTGGTGATCAACCATATCGAATGCCTTGGAAAGATCCAAGAAGAGGGCTGAGGATATATAATTATTGTTGCGATTATGGTTTATGGTGTTGGTAAAGGCTAGGAGGGCTGAAGTAGTGCTGTGATGAGGACGGAAGCCATGCTGAGTGTCTGCCATAAGGTGATTCTGGATTAGGTGGTGCATGAGTTGTCTATGAATACATTTTTCCATAATTTTTGCAAGTGGAGAGAGTATAGCTATTGGCCTATAATTGGAGAATTCAGTAGAGCTGCCTCCTTTGTGAAGTGGGATTACATAGGATATTTTCCAGATGGTGGGAATTTTAGCTTCTACTATGGTTCGATTGATTAGTATTGAGGGGTAAGCAATAGCATCAGCTGATTTTTGTAGGTACTCGGCAGAGAGTTGATCAGCAGAAAGTGTAGTGGGTTTTAATTTTTTGATCAAGGTATGGATAAGTGAAGTGGTGACTGGTTGGAAGCTGAATGCAAGTAGGTTTCTAGGAGTGCTACTTTCAGGACCAGGGGAGCTAGGAGGTAGTTGGCTAGCTAGGGCTTGTATTGTCTCAGTAAAGAATCAGTTAAAACTGTCAAAAACATCTTCAGGGTTTTATCAATAGTAGCAGCAGGGATTGGGGTTGAAGTTTGTCCAGGATGTAGTAGATTATTTAAACCTGTCCAAAACTTCTGAGGGTTATTTTGATTTACTGTCTGTAAATTACAGTAGTATTGTTTTTTGTCTTGTAAAATTGATTTTTTGGTTTCATTCCTGGATTGCCTGTATTTAATGTGATCTTGAGGGTCTTTAGAAGAACGCCATAAAGCCCATGCTTTGTTTCTAAGGGTAATTTTGAGTTTAGACTCTTTAGAAAGCCATGGCACAGTTTTTGCCTTGGTTCTCTTTGAAAGAATAGGTGCATGCAAATCAAGGATCTCAAGGAATTTGTTGTTAAAGTATGCTACTGCTTCCTCTAAGGGGAGTTATTTTAGAATAGGCCAATTACATGATTTTAGTTCTTGTTGGAATTTGGTAGCGTCAACGTTTTTATTGTTTCTAACCATTCTGAGTAAGGGTTGTTGGGAATTAATGGTTTTGTGCTTAATTACATATGTGAGAAGGTGTTCACTTAAGCCATCAAGGAGGGTGCCAGAGGTGTACAGTTGGGGATGACTATTTATGAGTACCCAGTCAAGTATGCTTTCTTTTTGGTTGGGTTTACCTATCCTGGTAGAGGTGGATATAATTTGTGTAAATGCATGCAGGTTAATATGGGTGGTTGGGGATTCTGAGGAACAGGTGTCCCAGTCTATGTTAAAGTCTCCAAGTAGTAGGGTTCATAATATGGATTAGTTTCTACTGAAGTATTACATTTTTAGAAGACAATATACTGGATTTAGAAAAGCTTTTGCATATGTTTAGTTACTGTAAAATGTTTATTACAGGAATGTATTAGAATATGTGAACTGTATGCATTATTTTATTTATTTATTTATTTACAATTTGTTTACAGGGAAAGTCCTACTGGATGGAAAGCCACTTTTCAGAGGAGGTCCAGGAAAAATGTGTCAAAGCAAATTAAACAGTAAAACAAGAAATCAAAATAAATTAAAAATTTAAACAATTAATACATAAAACGTTTAGCAATTAAAAATGCTGCATTAGATAAAAGAGCAAAAATGTTGCATTCTTAATAATTGAAGTAACTGAAATATAACTGAGAGAAAAACAATTTTATTATAAGGGAACTGAAGAAAAGTGTGCTTGTATGTAATCTTCCTGTACCCAGGTATTATGTAATGGAAGGAATATGAAAGGAGGAAGTGTTAAAGAGGGAATAAAAGTTAAGATTAAAAAAGTACAATGTGGGAAAGTTGTAGTAAACAGAAATTATACAACTGTATCAGAGACATATGAGTGGTACAGAAAAAGGAAAAAAAAAATCTTGAGAAGTGAAAAAGAAATATAGAATAAAAAGAGAGAAAGAGATCAAAATTAAGAAAGATGTAGGAGAGGCAGGGTAGGACATGTAAAAGTTATATGTGATTGAGGAAAAGTGAAAATAAGAGAGATCAGTGAGTAACCGAGAAAGTCATTATTTATAAAAACTTCATCTTGATGGCTTTGTTGAAGTAGCTAGATAGACAATAACATAAGCCTAAAGGTATAAATAAAGAAGGTTAACCTAGAGCTGAACATGATCAAAGCAAAAGGTACTGTTTTAGTAATGAGTTGAACGACTTTAGGTTGCCTACGTGTTTCAGGTATAAAGGAACGAAGTTTTAGATTTTGAAGACAAAGTTAGAATACAATCACCAGCAGGGTTGTTGGATTTTGCTCCAGCTTACTATTGACTGGACAGTTTCAAGAAATTGTTTCATTTCCTTCTTTTTTTTTTGTTTATAAGATGAATAATAAAGGTAAAGTTAAAAAATATAGGCTCATTTATACACTATATACACTCAAGTCCATCAGTCTAGTTTAGAATATAATGAATTTACATCTTCAAACATGACACTCAAGATGCTGAAAAATGGCAGAAAATATCCAGGACACTAGGAATTCAAAACTCTGGTAGGATAAAACACATTCCCCTTATAAAAATCGTCTCTGTGCCATTACCTATATACATTACATGGTAGTGCAGATCTGAGGTTGTTGCCTCTGATGCATGCCTTCTGGAGTAAAAAGATTTAAACAAATATACTTTGCTTAGAAACTTACAGCACATTATGTTGTAATATATACTGTGCAAATACTTAGCAACTTCTCTTCTTCTAATGCATCTTTCATATTACTCTTTATGTGAGTGTTCAGATTACTGTATTTTAATATTGTACCATTGTAGCCAGGCTGTAACTGAAAAAGGGTCAATAGACCAGATCACCTTATCTGGTTATCAAGTTATAATATAAAAAAAGAGAAAACAGGCAGACAGCATCCTTTAGAACTGACTGACAGAAACAGCCTAATGCATAGAATTAAAACAAAACCAGAAGTAGCAGAACTGAAGGACCAAATTGGTAAACAACAAATACAGCAGCAACAAAGCCCAAAGGATCCGCCATGGCAGAGTATAAGTAAAATCTTTAACAACCAGGATAAGCGCTTTTGAGTAATCCAACTCTTTTTTAAATTCAAGTGCAAAACATAAAAAAAAACTAACACAAACCTATTGAAAAACCACATTCAACCAATAAAAATGCAATACAGCACACACCCTCTAGAGGGACCAATCAATTAAATTTCCAGGGTCTATGGCCTCTAAGAACAGGCTTCAGTGGTAAAACACTATTAAGCCCAGGCACTCTATCTGCCTGCATTGGACTGCAGATCTGCAGGCAGATAGGCTTCCTGGGGTTAATAGTCTTTTGCATTTTTATTGGTTGAATGTGGTTTTTAAATAGGTTGTGTGTGTTTTTTTTTTATACTTGGATTTGAAAAATAGTTGGATTACTCAAAAGCGCTTATCCTGGTTATTAAAGATTTTACTTATACTCTGCCATGTTGGATCCTTTGGGTTTTGTTGCTGCAAATGCATAGAATTGTAATTAGTACTAAATTACTTCCTTACAGGATCTTGGGTGATTGCCATATCACCTGTCTGGAGGAGTTTCCCCAGTACCTGTACTAAAGGCTGCCTATCCCACTACAGGCAGGTGGTGTGGCATCAGTTATTGTGATTCCATCTGGTAACTTATATGGCACATCCTCTTTATTTGCTTTGAAGGTACATCACCTGGTTGCTCTTGCTTTTTTGCCGCGATATATACATTTGAAGACATTAAGATGCAATTCTCATCACCATGTGCAAGCAATCATCTTTTTGGAGGTACAAATATATACTGGGGTAGCCTCACAAGTATGAAATTAGTTTGCCCCCTCATAAGTTATCTACCACCAATGTGTTCTAGTACATTTTCATTAGTCCATGACCTTAGCCTTGATAACGTTCCACATATACAGAATTAAGTTTATTTTATTTTATTTTATTTATTTATTCATTTATTTGTTTGCAGCTTGTTAATCGGGAGAGTCCATTGGGCCAAGATGAACCCTTTTTCAATGAAGGCCCGGGGAGAAAAGCTCCAAGGGCATACATGTAAAACAAAGCAAAGTCAACAGGAATTAATAAAGAAATTAAATACAAAGTATTACAAGCACATACATGTAAAACAAAACAAAGTCAGCAGGAATTAATACATAAATTAAATACAACGTATTACAAAAGTAGGATCATCAGAAGTTAATACAATATAGTACACAATCATGGCATTAACAAAATGAATTGAAGTAGTGAAGAAATAACAATGGCTAAATAGTATGCAAATGATAGGAGGATGGAAACAACATAAGGTAAGTATTCTATTTTGTGTGGATTGTTAATTCTACAATGTAAGGTATAAAGGAAGTAAGTAAATTGAAAGAGAGAAGTGGGGAGGAAAATATGGCAAGCGTTTGGTAAAATGTAGGGAGAGTGTAGGTAGCTGGGAGGAGGTTAAGAGTGGTGAGACAGGAGCATTCCCAAGTGGAGGAGTGATAGGAATGGAGTAAAGTCTTAAAGGAGGAGTAGTTCTGGGTAGTGTGGATAAGGGGAGGAAGTTCCATTTTCATGCTAGAGAAAAAGACAACAGGAGTTGCCCAAGGGAGTGTAAGGTTTTGCACACTTCAAGGAGATTCAGGTTCTTGGACCTAAGAGATTAATCAGGAAGATGTAAAGTAAGAATGCAGGAGAGAGAGGGGAATAGGGATGGATTGAAGATAAGTTTGTGAGCAATAGAAAGTTGAATGTAAAGGAGATAGGTGGGGAGCTCCAGTCAGTTCAGGGAGTGTAAGGTAATACAATGGTGGGAGGAGGATTTAGAGCTGGTGGCAAATTTAGAGATTTTATTATAACAGGATGCTAGTTTAGCCTTAAGGGTGGCTTGTATATTAGTAAGGAGTGGGAACCCATACATGAGGGAGGGAAGGAGGTAGGTGGTAGTGAGGGTAGGCCTTGTCAAGGTTGTAAGGAAGCGATTATGACAATAAAGCATTCTGAGCTTCTGGTGAGTTTTCTTGATGTCGGTTTGAAAGTGGATGTCAATCTTTAGTTGTTCATCAATAACAACACCCAAAAGCTTAGTGTAGTGGACTATTGCAATAGGGGGCCTGTTTTGGCTTACTATTAAGAAAGAGTTTTTGTCTATTTTGGTGTTTTTGGATGGGGTGAAGATCATAATTTTAGTCTTAGATGAATTGCATGCTAGGTGATTATTTAGCATCCATGTTTTACATGATTTGCCTAAGTTACATGCATGAGTGTGGGAAGAGAATCAGCAGAGCAGATGATGGTTGAGTTGGCTGCATATTGAACTAGTTTAGTGTTTGGGATGCAATGATGAAATTCGTTAATGAAGATATTAAATAGTAAAGTACCCAGGATAGAATCTTGGGGGATACCTGTCAAGGAAGGAAGAGGTACAGTTATTCCATTTTACAGCCTTCTGCCTATTTGAGAGGTAACTGGAGACCAAATTGATGGAAGAGGAAGAAAGATTAAGTTGAGATCATTTGGACAAGAGAACGGTATGGGAAATGGTATCGAAGGCCTTAGATAGGTCTAGTAGGAGGGTTGATACGATATTGCCAGACTTGCGAGCATGGTTGATGTTATCGAGGAAGGATAGAAGGGCTGTGGTGGTACTGTGTCCAGGTCTGAATCCATGCTGTGTTGGAGTCAGTAAATGGTTGTCTAGGAGATAAGGTAATAGTTGCCGGTGAATACAATTTTCAAGAATTTTAGAGACGGGGAGAGAATGGCTATGGGGTGGAAATTGAAGATATTGGAGGTGTTGCTCCCTTTATGTGAGGAAATGATAAATGCTTTTTTCCAGAGAAGGGGTACATATGATTCTTGGATGGAATGATTAACAAGAATACAGATAGGGAGAGTGATGCCATCGGCAGCTAACTTCAGGAAGTTAGATGGTAAGTTGTCTGGCTTGAGCATGGTTTTAATGTTTGGAGGAGTTTTTTATAGTGTTGACTGGAATGGGTTAAAGGGTGAAGGGAGTGGGGTGGGAAGCATTTGTGGCAGCATGAGAGGAGGTGTTTGTGAGAGAAGTGGATAGAGCTAATGGATTGTTATAGAAAGATGTAGTGAGCTTGGCTATAGAGTCAATAAGGAAGGAGTTAAATTTGGACGCTATGATGTACCTTTAGGTACCTTTTTCTTTAGGTTCATACTAAGCTAACTGCCCTTGCAAGCCATTTTAAGTCTAGCCAATTTTCCCTTGTGAGACTCAAACCCTGCACCTTGTGTTTGTGAGACAAACACCTTAACCATTAGGCCACCCTCCCAACTGGAGAGCTAGGGTCAGGGCAAGGATTGACTTTTTTTGCCAGGACTAAGGAGAGTAGAGATGCTACTCCAAAATTTCTTGGGGTTGGATTTGTGATTGTTTTGAAGCTTAGCATACAAAGATTTGTGATCAGAAGTAATTTGTTTTTTAACTCTATTATGTGGAAGCTAGGTGTCTTGAACTTTTGATAGCATTTCCATGATTTATCATGGGTATGCATGAGGGACAGTGTTTCTTTGGAAAACCAGAGGGCAGTTTTGGATTTCACTCTTTTACTTCTAGAGGAAGCAAAGCTGTTTAGTAGGTTGACGAATGTAGCAATGGTGTTAGCAAGAGGAAGAGCTTTCAGAGGGTTCCAGTTTATCTGTTTCAAGCAGTCTGAGAAGGATTGAGGTTTAAAGTTTGTCATGGTGCGGGTTAAAATGTAATTATGTTATAAGTGTAGGGAGGAAGGTAAGTGACGTATGAATGCGGGGAGGTGACCGCTAAGGGAATCGGGCAAGGTGCCACTATCAGAGATATTGTTAGGATGGGAAACTAATACCCAGTCCAGGATGCTGCCTGAAGAGTTATGTTTGTTAAGTCTGGTAGGAGAGTTAATTAATTGTGAGAAATTGTAAAGGTTTACATTCTGGGGGGTGTTGGCTGAGAGAATAGCAGTAAATTTTGATGTTAACATCTCCTAGGATAATTGTTTCATTAGTTATATTAGAAGAGAACCAAGAGAGGATATCCTCAAGTATGGGGATGTTATTTCCAGGTGGGATGTATAGGGCAGCTATAACTATGTTTTTGTGGTTGTTGATTTTTAAGATGGTTGGGTTATTTCAGCTGTAGAAAATTAGAGTATAGGGTTGGTGTAAGGAGTCAGTGTTAGAGAGGAAGAGAAAAGTATGACTACTCTACCACCTTTCTTTTATATTCTGTCGTTTCTTATGATTCTATAGTTGGGAGGGGTGATTTCAGAGTCTTTTAGGTGGCATTTAAGCCATGTTTTAGAGACTGATACAATGTCAGGCTGGTTGTGAGACAGTTGGGCATGGAAGTTGAGCAATTTGTTACAAAGGCTTTGGGCATTGATAGTAGTGAAAAGGAGAGACTTATGGAAAGAGGGTGATGGAGTAGCAGTTGAGTTGTTATTTTGGTTGGCAACGGGACCAGGGTTTGGTTGTATGTCTCTGGACAAGAGGATTGAGATAACTTCAAGGAGGAGAGATAAATGTTTTGTAGAGACAATAGAACTGGGGTTCAAGGGATAAGAAAGAATGGGATAAGGATTTTTGTGGATGGGGACTATGTAAGAGGTAGGTAGTAGTTTTCTGTTGAAGAGGAGTGAATGATTAGAAGGGAAGAGATGAGGGAAATGAAGCCAGAGTAGAAGGGTTCTTTTTTGGGATGAGTAGAGGTTATGTGGTAGGAGAGGGAGTGAGTGAGGTCAGGGAGGCAGGTAAGGTGGAGCAGAAGGAAGAGGGAGGAAAGAAGAGGTATTGAGAGTGTTGACTTTGGCATTATAGAGTACATAATTAATGTAGTGTAGTGTGGAGGTATGATGTGCTCTAGGGGAAGCTGGGATAAGTGAATAGTTGGGTTATGTTAGCTAGTTTAGTTGTAGTAGAGAGGGTGTTTGAATAGAGAAATGACGAGGAAGAATAATTACTTTGGGGGAGGAAAATAGTTAATAGAGAGGTGGGAGGGGTGAGGTTTGATAGGCTGAAGTGGACTAGGGAGTGGCTATGTTATCCACACAAATAAAGCCAGCAGCTGTAGGTATCAACATACAAATAATTTAATGCATCAGTACTGAGAGAAAAATCCCTCAGATAACAAGTATAAGGTTCCAAACACAATATATATATGTGAACAAAAACCAATCACAGTACATGATCAGCCTATCATGATTAACAAATCACAATTGGTCATTAAGACCAGGTGGAAACATTGCCCCAAGTTTAATTATCCACTTAGTCAGCAATTCATGCCATTTTGTTTTATCCTGACATTTACCCTTAATGTGGTCAATGATACAAAACATAAAATTAGCTGTGGTGTGTTTTAAACTATGTTTGAATAATGCATTGTTACTACGCTTGTTCTTGATGTCACTAATGTGTTCACCAATTCTAAGACGGATTGGAACAGGTGCTAGATATATAACCCACCCAGAACTGCAGTTGGCCCAAAAATTAATCTCAAAAATATCAGGTGTATTCTGACTACTAAATTCTCCTATGCGTGAAACCTTGTTACAAAATTTACAGTGGCCACATCCAACCACTGGAGCCCCTGTAAGAGTAGACTGAGTGTAAACTTTGGAATCAGGCAAAGACTTCTTATAATGACTCAAGTGTGACCCAATAGTACGTCCCCTTTTGAAAGAAAATGAACATCTGTCCCCAAGAAAGTTATGCAATCTGTTATCAGCCAAAAGGATGTTCCAATGTCTGTCAACAATTTTCATAAAGCCTCCCATAAGAGGTAACTAACCTAAGCGGTTGTTGTAGCCCATCACGATGGTGATCTTTGTAACGCAATAAATCAGTTCTATCAAATTTAGAAGCCCACTGTTTGGCCATGTGTATAGTCCCTGAATGATATCCCCTATGCTTAAATCTAGCAGCCAAGTCATCACTGGTCTTAACATAAGACCCTTGGTTGGAACATATTCTCCTAGCTCGTAAAAATTGTGACTTAGGAATATTCCGGATGATATGTGGTGGGTGGAAGCTGGTGGCATGCAATAAGGAATTGTACTCTGGAAATTTCCTAAATAGGGTAGTAGATAGAGTATTGTCCATATTCCTATGAATTTCAACATCCAAAAAGATTAGATTATATTAGACCTGTCAAAACTCATCTTAAATTCTATACCCCATATGTTATTATTAAGATAATCGAGAAATTCCATGAGATACTTGTCATCAGCCCTCCACACCAACCAACAATCATCCAGATATCGGCGCCACATATCCATTTCACACATGTAGATGTTATGACTGGCGTCATAAATAATGATCTCCTCGATATACGCCATAAATAAATCAATTCTTAAAAACACTTCTGAATCTTCTAATTTTACTTCAGGTGATGAATATTCATCTAATACAGAAGGGGAATTTGAGGAGAACCAGTCTGATGCCTTACCAAATGCTAAACGTGACAATTTGTCACACCCTAACATAGGAAAGGATCAAAGCATGGAGGCTTTATTGAAACTGATGACAGCACAGTAATGTTCCCTTCTAATGTTCATAATATTTCTTCTATTGAGCTAACTACTACACAGGGTTTATTATTAAATAAAGGTCTAAACTTTGTCCCCGGTTTTTTTGTACCTGAACAGTCTTTAGCCTTGGATGTGGTTAACTTTTGTAGATTACTGAATTTAAAACTGCTGTTTGCTGATGGTGATAGTGATAAATCTCATGAGTTTAGATTCAAGAAATCGTCTTTTAATCCACCTATGACTCAATTGGTGGGTATTTTTCAAAGGAATGTATTATATGATTTACACTATCACTACAAGGATTTTCCTCTGTCTTATAACAATTTATCAAGGGATGAAGTGTGTAGTTTGGATGAGTTAGCTCAAAATAAAAATGTGGTGATTACACAGTCAGATAAAGGTGGGGCTGTGGTGATTCAGAATAAAGATTCTTATGATCAGGAGGCTATGAGACAGTTGGGGAATAGAGACCACTATATGGCTATGCCTTTGGATCCAACCTCCAATTTACAGCGTAAGATTGAGGAGTTTTTAACATCGGCAGTAGAGGAGGGTATTATCCAACAGGCTACTAAGGAACAATTGATGGTGTCGTCCCCTCAAAAACAATTTCTCTATATGCTTCCCAAAATACACAAAAATGTTAATAATCCCCCTGGCCGACCAATTGTTTCTGGACATGGGTCCTTGACGGAACCCTTATCGGAATATCTGACTTTCTATTTGAAACCCTTATTAGGGTTAATCAGAGCTCGTATCCAAGATACCACACAGTTTTTGGAGATTATTGGTGATATTCAATTGGAGCCGGAATGGCTATTATGTACCCTTGATATTACGTCCCTTTATACCAACATTCCACACTGGGCAGGCCTACAAGCATTAGAATATTGGTTGGTGAGATCTGATTTATACAAACCTGGTTTCAACACTTTTCTGGTTTGTCTCACGGAATATGTGCTAACCAGTAACATTTTCTATTATCAGAATAAGTGCTTTTGGCAAATTAAGGGAACTGCTATGGGTGCATCTTTTGCACCCATTTATGCAGATTTATTTATGGCGTATATCGAGGAGATCATTATTTATGACGCCAGTCATAACATCTACATGTGTGAAATGGATATGTGGCGCCGATATCTGGATGATTGTTGGTTGGTGTGGAGGGCTGATGACAAGTATCTCATGGAATTTCTTGATTATCTTAATAATAACATATGGGGTATAGAATTTAAGATGAGTTTTGACAGGTCTAATATAATCTTTTTGGATGTTGAAATTCATAGGAATATGGACAATACTCTATCTACTACCCTATTTAGGAAATTTCCAGAGTACAATTCCTTATTGCATGCCACCAGCTTCCACCCACCACATATCATCCGGAATATTCCTAAGTCACAATTTTTACGAGCTAGGAGAATATGTTCCAACCAAGGGTCTTATGTTAAGACCAGTGATGACTTGGCTGCTAGATTTAAGCATAGGGGATATCATTCAGGGACTATACACATGGCCAAACAGTGGGCTTCTAAATTTGATAGAACTGATTTATTGCGTTACAAAGATCACCATCGTGATGGGCTACAACAACCGCTTAGGTTAGTTACCTCTTATGGACGCAATACTCGAGGCTTTATGAAAATTGTTGACAGACATTGGAACATCCTTTTGGCTGATAACAGATTGCATAACTTTCTTGGGGACAGATGTTCATTTTCTTTCAAAAGGGGACGTACTATTGGGTCACACTTGAGTCATTATAAGAAGTCTTTGCCTGATTCCAAAGTTTACACTCAGTCTACTCTTACAGGGGCTCCAGTGGTTGGATGTTTTTCGTGTGGCCACTGTAAATTTTGTAACAAGGTTTCACGCATAGGAGAATTTAGTAGTCAGAATACACCTGATATTTTTGAGATTAATTTTTGGGCCAACTGCAGTTCTGGGTGGGTTATATATCTAGTGACGTGCACCTGTTCTGCGTTTTATGTTGGCCAGACCTCTAGGGCAATCCGTCTTAGAATTGGTGAACACATTAGTGACATCAAGAACAAGCGTAGTAACAATGCATTATTCAAACATAGTTTAAAACACACCACAGCTAATTTTATGTTTTGTATCATTGACCACATTAAGGGTAAATGTCAGGATAAAACAAAATGGCATGAATTGCTGACTTCCAAAGAGAGGAAGTGGATAATTAAACTTGGGGCAATGTTTCCACCTGGTCTTAATGACCAATTGTGATTTGTTAATCATGATAGGCTGATCATGTACTGTGATTGGTTTTTGTTCACATATATATATTGTGTTTGGAACCTTTTGTGAGCAGATTTTTATAAAAAACTTGTGTCACTGAGGAAGGCTCTGTTGAGCCGAAACCGGTCTGTATACTTGTTATCTGAGGGATTTTTCTCTCAGTACTGATGCATTAAATTATTTGTATGTTGATACCTACAGCTGCTGGCTTTATTTGTGTGGATCTATGTGCCTTTTTGCCGTGCAGCGGTCTTTCGTGCATCCTTTGTGGACTAGTGGCTATGTTATTACAAGTATGGAAGTAGCGGGGGTGGGTGGAATTTAGGGGCAGGGTAAGGGAACGTAGCAGGCAGAGCTAATAAGGAGAAATGGGCACAAGAGAAATTCAATAAAAAACTATCAGTGAGGATACAGCCACGATGACCTACACAAGGCTGCAGGCAAGCATAAGGTGAGTGAAATATCAAGTGAAAAGTAGGGGTTTCTTTTCAGAGACTGAGGCTAAGACAAGCCAGGGAAACAACAGAAGGGGGAATAATTAAACTAAGAAAGGTAAATCAGTGCAGCAGGATAGTAATATAGAAATGAGAGAGAGATTTAGGTGACTGGAAAAGAGGTTTCAAGGTGGAGGGAAGAGCCGGCAGTAGGAGACTGCTTTAGAATTGCTAGTGTGCACACCGTAGGCAAATACTATGATATTTAGAAAAAAACTCTGTTAAGTTAAGTTGAGACATGGCAACCAAGTTTTCATGTCCTGTGTTAGATGCCATTTGTATCACTTGATGAATTGATATAAGTAATCCATGGGAGACAGGCCAGGACAAATACCATTCCTCAGTGTCTGCTAAGTAGGATGCCATAGATGTAGACACCAGGCTGAAGGCCAAGGAGAACTAGCTGCATGCTGTGCTGTAGTGGCATGAGAAACACTCATACACATTGTAGTTTCTATGGGCAACTGTCCATAATTGCTCGCTTTAGTCCCTAGAAGCTTTCAACACACATTCCTTACCTTATCACAGCTCCAGTCACCTTTCACAGCCCCACAAAACATCAGCAAGACTCTTCTTAACCAATACATTGTCCTAAGTAACAATGTTTCACAAATTTGGGATGAAAACACAGACTAACATTACTTTAATGGACACATTGGTTTATTTATTTACTTATTTATGTTTATTTGTTTACTACAATAGTTCATTAATCAAGATTGACCATTTCCAGGCATAGCCCATGTGAAACTATTAACGATTAAAACATACAGTTTAAAAACAGAAAGTAACATAATAAAAACAAGATTATAAAAAATTTAAAAGCAGTGAACAATGGTATTGTGGTTAAGACAAGGTTGATAATATCACTAAAATACAAAAGTTTAAGAGTCACATATATTTGCATACATTAATGCTACTACAGTCATGTACAATCAATAGAGGATGTGTGAGTTTGTATTCCCACATATACAGGGGTATTTGCCATATTTTAGAGATGTTGGCTCTATACGTAAGTTGGATAAGTGGCCTTTCTGCCAAATAAATGATTTCTGTGAAGTTGCCTTTGGCCACTGTGCATTAAAACAGTTGGCAGTTGATCTGAATATAGGATTCCCATTCAGCATATGCTTAATCCCATGAACATTGTGTAATATTCTGACACACCTCTGGGGATTTCAATCAAAAGTCAACACTAAACAGTACTCTTACAGATATCTTGGGATTTACAAATTGAATTTTAAACAAAGGCATCTTACTGAATTATTGTTCAAAGTTCTAACTCATTCCTCCCTATTCCATGATTACTGCTTTAATATACTTCATGTTTATAACACAGCCAGGGACTATCCCAGTAATAAACAGGTATAAGGCAGAGAAACTAATCTTTGGATAGGAAGCCAGTCTGACTTAGGACAGACATATGCATGTCCTGCACACCCTACCACACATTCAAGTGTGCACATGCACAACACCCACACATGCATGCACGCAAACACACACACACACACACACACACACACACACACACACACACACACACACACACACACACACACACACACACACACACACACACACACACACACACACACATACACACCTAACACACACACACACACACACACACACACACACACACACACACACACACACACACACACACACACACACACACACATACACACACATACACACACACACACACACACGTATGTACTCTCTCAAACATGATACACTTACCTAGAGGCAGTTTGCAGAATCACCAGTTCATCTACATAATATATTTGAGAAATGGAAGGAAACCAGGGCACATGGCAAAACCCCACATGTTCACAGGGAAGACATGCAGACTCTGTATAGAAGGCACCACAGCCAGGAGCCAAAGAGGTGAACAACTGCTGTGAAGCAGCAAAGTTACAAATTGCACCACCTTGCCAACCAAAAGACAAAGTTAACATAACCTGTGGTCCTTGTCAATAATTTTGCTTATCTTGTCTGTTGAAGAACAAATTTGTGATGCTATGACCTTAGCTGCTCTGTGGGGCCCAGATGAAAAACTGTTGGTTTTTGCAACTTTTTCTAACAACATGTCTCCTTGATGGCTTTTCTAGAAAGCAGTATCTACTGGAAAACCTGTCAGTTTATTAGCCATTTTTAGACAATCATTTGATGACAGGGCATGTGACTCGGTTGCATGATGGAAACTTATGGGAACCTGTGCATATTGTATAGCACTTTTCAGGTAGCTGAGTATTGGAGCCATCGTTGGGTGTTGGCAATAGTTCATATGTCCAAGGGTTGGACATAGGTGCACATTACATTTATTGTTGACAGTGGTGTATATGTACAAAGGTTTGGCATAGGTGCACATTACATTTATTGTTGACAGTGGTGTATATGTACAAAGGCTGGACAAAGGTGCACATTACATTTATTGATGACAGTGGTGTACATGTACAAAGGCTGGACATAGGTGCACATTACATTTATTGTTGACAGTGGTGTATATGTACAAAGGCTGGACATAGGTGCACATTACATTTATTGTTGACAGTGGTGTATATGTACAAAGGCTGGACATAGGTGCACATTACATTTATTGTTGACAGTGGTGTATATGTACAAAGGCTGGACAAAGGTGCACATTACATTTATTGATGACAGTGGTGTACATGTACAAAGGCTGGACATAGGTGCACATTACATTTATTGTTGACAGTGGTGTATATATGCAAAGGCTGGACAAAAGTGCACATTACATTTATTGTTGACAGTGGTGTATATTTACAAAGGCTGGACATAGGTACACATTACATTTATTGTTGACAGTGGTGTATATGTACAAAGGCTGGACAAAGGTGCACATTACATTTATTGTTGACAGTGGTGTACATGTACAAAGGCTGGACATAGGTGCACATTACATTTATTGTTGACAGTGGTATATATATATATATATATATATATATATATATATATATATATATATATACAAAGGCTGGACAAAGGTGCACATTACATTTATTGTTGACAGTGGTGTATATGTACAAAGGCTGGACAAAGGTGCACATTACATTTATTGTTGACAGTGGTGTATATATACAAAGGCTGGACAAATGTGCACATTACATTTATTGTTGACAGTGGTGTATATGTGCAAAGTCTGGACATAGGTGCACATTACATTTATTGTTGACAGTGGTGTATATATACAAAGGCTGGGCAAAGGTGCACATTACATTTATTGTTGACAGTGGTGTATATGTACAAAGGCCGGACATAGGTACACATTACATTTATTGTTGACAGTAGTGTATATCTCCCCATTCCTTGACTCTTCAACAGGTGTTCTCCAAGGCTCTATCTTAGGACCCTTTGTCTTCAGTCTCTTTCTAAATGACTTTCATTCTACCCTTAATAACACATCTTTAGTGCAAAACACAGAAGATTCGATCATTATTTGCTCTGCAAATTCAACGTCTGAATTACTGCTACTAACTCAGAATGCCTTCACTGTCACCGAAAAATAAAACCAAATTAGTAATATTTTCCCCTAAGACAAAACCCTCTGTTAATAGGACAGACTTTGCCATCCTTTCTCAGAATTATACCACCATAGAGGTCATTACCCACACCAAACTACTAACTGTTATTCTTGATGAAAACCTGACATTTGACCTCCACATCCACAATACTATTAAAAAAACAAACCAATAATTAGGCACCCTTTACAGGCACAAACAGTATCTCAACGGCTCTATCAAGCATATTCTCACCACAACCATTCTCCTACCATTGCTCCTGTATGGAGCTCCTCTACTTACCAACATCCAGTCCTCCTTAAAAACCAAGCTCAAGTCTTCCTACGACAAGGTGGCCAAGATTGCTACCAACAAAAAACACTCTTCACACCACTGCATCTCCTTAAAAGAGCTCAACTTGCTTGAACTCCCAAACTAAACCATTTACAATTGACTACAGCACATAAAATGATAATCCTGTTTCTGATTTCAATGCCAGTTTATTAGAACTTTTGGAAAGAGGTGAGAGACTGGGCTTTTTCCCCCAAGGACATTACAAGATTACACATAAAAAAACCCCAGGGATGCAGTTTTTTTTCATAATTCCCCAAATTCACAAACGTTTGAATAAACCACCAGGTAGGCCCATAGTTTTGGGTAAGGGCTCGTACTTGCAGAATGTTGGTATTTTTTTGGATCATCAGCTCAAGAGGTACTTACCCAGAATTATGTCTCATATCATAGGTTCATAGGTTCATAGATTAGTACTAAGCTAAGTGCCCTTGAGGGCCATTTTAAGCCTAGCCATTTACCCCATGTGAGAATCAAACCCTGCATCTTGTGTCTGTAAGGTAAACACCTTAACCATTATGCCAAACTCCCACCCCCATCAAAAATGGCATGGAACTTTGTGACTTGGTGGGGGGGAATGAAATGGAATGAAAATCTGTACTGGGCCAGTTGAGATGTTAAATCTCTCTACACTAGCATACGGAATTCTTGGGGTTTGGAGACAGTTGGGAAAATGTTGGGGAGGGCCCATGTACAACTTATTTGTTACACTTACAGGAATTTTCCTTATTGCATAATTGTTTCACGTTTGACAACCAGTATTTTGTGCAGAAGGAAGGTATGGCAATGGGGGCATCTTTTGCCCCCTCATATGCCATCATTTTCATGAGCTATTTTGAAAATCTGTTTATTTACAATACTGATTTTTATGCACACCATGTTGTTGTGTACAAAAGGTTTATAGCTGACCTGATTTTCATCTGTAAGCCCGAGGTGGAGGTTTTCCATGAATTAAACGAAAATCTGAATAGGAATAATTTTGGTTTACAGTTTACTTACAAAACAGATTTAAAGAACATCCAGTACATAGATTTGGAATTTTTATATCAGATATGCAAGAAGTTTGCTATAGACTGTTCATTAAAGAGAATGCTGTTAATAACTTCCTATCAGCTGATAGTATGCTTCCTCCCGATATTTTGGCCTCATTACCATATGGGGAATACAAACGTATTCTCAACAATACCTTTGATAAATCTAGTGTAAGCCAGGTATTTTCTGAGGTTAGATGGAAACTTTTATACAATGCTGCTATTTTGGATAAGGCTGAAAGAAGAGCAGGGGCTACAGGTGTGATTGGACATACCTTTTATAATAGTAAACAGGATGATTTTGATTCAAAGTTAAGTGTCATAAAAGAAACAGATAGGGATGATAGATTATTCTTTGTTTCCAAATATTCTCCACTTTCAGATATACTAAGGAGATCACTGGAGAGATTTTGGCCTTTAGTTTGTGAGGATCCAGCTTTGGCAAATTTGTTCCCTAATAGGGTAACATTTTCTTATAGTAGATTTCTTAATCTTAAGGAACTTCTAAATCTGAGGAAAATCAAAGTCAGGGTTGGTTGTTTGGGTTGTTACCTCTGTGGCAGCTGTAGGGTTTGTGGCAAGGCCAAACATTTGGATGGGGCCTTCATTAATAAAAAGAAATACAAGGCTATGGGTTCTTTCAACTGCCATTCTTGTGGGACTGTATACATCATTGGGTGTGGGTGCACACCAATTAGATGGTACATTGACCAAATTAAAAGAATGGCCAAGAGCCATATAATGGAACATTTGGGTGATATTTGGAATGGTAGGTTGGAAAGCCCGGTGGCCAATCATTTTCATACAGTGCATGGAGGGTCGGATGTAAGTTTATTTTTTAGCATCTTGGCCAAACCTAACTATAGCCAAGGGACTGAATATTTAACTAAATTATTACAATTGGAAGCTAAATTAATCATTAATTTACTCTTCATCCCAAAGGTCTCAATCAGGAAGTTAACACTTGCATTTTGTAAACAAGAACAATAATAACAAATATAAAGTTTATGTTTCTGAATTTGATTGCATGGGGTACAAATAATATATTACATAAGCATTGAAATGGCATTTGATGCAAAGTTGTCTAATTTTATAAAGCATTTAACATTCAGAAGCTGCTTGGTTGTCAATAGTTTTAATATTGCAATGTCTTGAGTGATTCATACACATGGGGGTCAAAGTTTTGTCTCATTATGGTAATGTAATTTTCAATTGTTACATAGATTGATTGAATAATTGTTAATTGCCTGTGTTTCATATAAATTGGAGTTGTTAATGGTGTAAAAGTCGTTCCCTTGAAGGCACCTAGCCGAGGTACTAGGAAGCACCATTAAATAGTTTGAACTTTACCTGTGTGGTTTGGCATTTATTTCTTTTTGTTCCAGTTTTTCTTCTCTTTAAGTTTTTGTTAATACTTTCAGTGATTATTTGCAAACTCTCAGACTAAGTCCTTTCATCTATTTTATCCATCTACCACCATAATAGGCAGCTCAGATCCAAAAATTGGTTCCTTCTGCAAGTATACAAACCAAAACTCACAGATGGGGACATGCTTTACTCCTTTTCTGTTGCCAAACTATGGAACTCCCTCCCAATAGCTATCAGAACCACAAGCAATACCTCCTCCTTCAATAACCTACTTCACCAACACCTCTCCACCATTTGGCATTGCAGATGCTCCAGGTCCCACCCATCTATAACATGATCCCCATACCCTGTGTAATACTAACCTTATAATTCCAGTAATACTGACTTTCTATTATTGCCTACCTATTAATAAATCAATTCCACTCTTTCTTGCACCATCTATGCTGGGTGTGACTCCTTGATTTTATTATAAATATCTGTATACAACTATTCATCATAAAACTGTATAACAATAAGTTGTGTTAAAATGTATACCTAAATTGATATCTGTATATAGTTTATATGCAGATCCCTCTAGTCTGTAGTTTTGCTTAATATCATATCTCTTTAGTAGCACTGGTTGCATTTACTATTTTAAATGTTAAGTACCAATACATTCTTTGTCTTGTGGAGCTTTTCTCCCCAAGCCTCCACTGAAAATGGGTTCTTTTGGCCCAGTGGACTTTCCTGGTAAACAAATGTCAATAAGTGAATAAATAATAAATGTCCAAGGGCTGGACATAGGTGCACATTACATTTATTGTTGAGAGTGGTGTATATGTTCAAGGGCTGGATATAAGAGTAAATTACATTGCATTTAGGAAATAGGGAGTTTCCTTGCAGATATCATTTATCTCAGGGTGGAGAATCTGCAGTCTTATTACAGAAGATCAGTTATTTTCAAGTATTTTTTTTCCATGCATTGCCCATGCATAGCTTTAGTTCTCCACATTTTGATTTATTTTTGTAGTAGAGCTGCAGTGTTTTGAAAGGTTTACCTTTAGAAAGGTGATTCACAGTGATACAAATGCTCATATGAGCGACTCGTAACCACGAAAGTGAAAACGGCGATAGTCCTTAATGTTTGAAAAATAGCAAATCGAAAAGCAGATTCGCTGTTTTTCAAACATTAATGTTGAACGTAATAAGAAGGAAGTGTAAAGCAGGGGGGCAAACCCCCTGCACCCCCCACGGGGGGCTGCCCCCCGCTTTAATATTCTAACTTCGAGATCTCACTACAGTGGGGAAATGGACCATTTTCCGAACCCTACTATAGTGCAATCCACCCCACAATATCGAATGTGCAATGAGCGAATGTCACTGTGCATTCACTCATTGCACATTCAAACCTTTTTTCATTCGGCATTTGCAAACTTTGCAAACAGCCTTTCGAACAATTGCTGTTCGCCCGAGTGTGAATCACCTTTCTAAATGTAAACCGTTTTGAAAGTTGTAGTGTGCTGAGTATGATTTATTGTGCACAGGTCGGGTATTTGTATCAGATCTGTAATGAAAGTGTGGATAATAATCTGCGAATATCTTTGCTACAATGCTGGTGGTTAACTCTTCCTGTTCTGCTGCTTGTTATCCTATTTTCTTTCAGATAAGGGTATTTGTTCCACAAATTATATGTCAGTGGCAGAATGTTAGGGCACAGTACATAAACCACATGACATATATCAGATCTTATAGCAGCTAGTCAGGATCTAGCAGGTAATTGGTATGAGGATCCCCTGCAGTTTATCGAACGTATGTTTGTTCGAAAACTGCAATGGGTGGTACAAATACATGAATGTCCTTATTATCAAACTTTAGGATTTCCAAATGTTGTTTTTTCTAGAAAAGATAAGAGAGGTCTAGGTTTGGATGGGAATGCCTGTCTATGTGTTTGGGGATTAGGGATAGGGTAATGGTTATGTAAGTGAATAGCTTGAGTGTGTGTGCTCGTTTGTATGTGTGGTGTGTGTGTATGTGTGTGTGTGTGTGTGTGTGTGTGTGTGTGTGTGTGTGTGTGTGTGTGTGTGTGTGTGTGTGTGTATGTGTGTGTGTTCTTAGGTTAGGGTTAGGGTAAGGGTCAGGTAATGCATGCATTTAATGTGTGTGTGTGTGTGTGTGTGTGTGTGTGTGTGTGTGTGTGTGTGTGTGTGTGTGTGTGTGTGTGTGTGTGTATGTGTGTGTGTGTGTGTGTGTGTGTGTGTGTGCCTGTCTTTGTATGTGTGTGTCAGTGTGTTTGTGATCTTGCACTCAAGTTCTGGAGTTAGTGTTAGGATAAGAGATAGGAAAGGGCATAGCTTTAATGTGTGTGTGTGTGTGTGTGTGTGTGTGTGTGTGTGTGTGTGTGTGTGTGTGTGTGTGTGTGTGTGTGTGTGTGTGTGTTAGGGTAAGGGTTAGGTAAAGGGATGGAGCTAGTATTTAAGTTGTGTGTTGATGCATGTTTGTGTGCTTGAATGTGTCTTGTGTAGTGTTACAGAAAGGTTTTTTAAGGTATAGTGTAGTATAGTATTAAAGTTACTGGCAGGGTTAGAAATAGGGTTAGCATACATTACTGTGGTGGTATAGGAGGGCAAAGCCGTTCTGTAAGACTAACAGTATTCAGACATTAACTGTAATGCTATGGGGGTGTTTTAGTGTAAAGATCACAAAAGAAAAGTGTTTTTCCTTTTTTTCTACAAGCTTGATTGTAAGGACTTTCAGTGTTATATATGTTTGACCTTAATTGTGTCATTATTTTGTGTTTGACATTGAGTTTGATCATATGTAATGTAATCTTGTTCTAGATATGATGGTGTTTTATTTCTCACCATTGTGTTTTCACAGCTATCCATGCAGTCAGCCCATCTATGTCTTCAGATAATGAGTCATATGATGACCATACAAGATCATTTGAAGTTGGATAGAGTGAACCAGGACAGGAAAAGGACAGAGTTGTACTCTCAGTCCACACAAGTGGTAGGGCGTAGGAAGATGGCAAAATTGTTCTATCAATGTCATACCTGTGGTTTGGCCTGTCCTCAAACAGGACAGGTGCCGTTGTGTAAGTACAGTGTGACTTTGATTTCCAGATGGCATGACCAGATGACTTCTGCTAATACTTATAAAGCTGCTAAGGCATGTAACCATGATACTTCAGTACACAACATGACTGTTATTGCAGGTATGTGGACATCCAGGACAGGATACCTGTCACTGTGTCACATTTGTTGCAATGCCTGGCAGGACACACAAAAATAAGAACAGTAGCAGTGAGGTTGTAGATCCTTGAGTGGAAAGATGATGAAGTTAAAAAAAAAATAACTAAAGATATATGGTTCTCCAGTTTGATCCCCTAGCTGAGAAGTCTTTAGTGTGGTGTCCTCCTCGTGTTTGTGTGGGTTTTCAAGAGATGCTCTGATTTTGTTCCATATCTCAAGACCTGCTGTATATGAACTTGTGATTCCCTCAAATTGTCTGTAAGCGTGAGTGAGTGAGTGAGTGAGTGAGTGAGTGAGTGAGTGAGTGAGTGAGTGAGTGAGTGAGTGAGTGAGTGAGTGAGTGAGTGAGGATTACCACCTTTGGAAAAGGAGAAACAGGACAAAAGCCTCAGCCTTTGTCTACCCATTGCCTGCCTCATTTTAATCTGTAGAGATGCTCTTCTTGTCTTTCAGAGTTATTGGTTATATTACTGACTGCTTCAAAGAAATTGTAGATAATGTGCTTAGTGGGGCAGTTAAAGCATTTTGCACATTAGAACTTGCTCTATAATCTTGAAGCTTCCTTTATGAGTGCCATACTTGGGAGTGACTGTTTGACTCCATTGCTCTGCCTTCATTGGTTGACTTTCTTTTGCTGTCTTTTGTTGTGCTCCACTAACCCTTCCATCCGTACAGTTCACTTCTACTCTGTATGCTGTCATTTATCACTGCAAAAGCTAGTAATGACAGAGCTGATTTATAGTTTAGAGTTTATGGGCTTCTCCACACGTACCAACATCAGGATTGGTTGAAGGACTGGTGGGGGGGGGGTGTCATAAAACACATAGTGATATTATTCCTGTGAAATGACTGCAGCAACTCAACAACAATTTTATATGAAGGGACAGTCTGCAAAAAACCCCCCCAAAAAAACAACTAGGTGACAAAATTAATTTGTGTCTTACTATGGACTGGTGTCCCAACTAGGATTGGTTCTCTGCTTTATGCCCTGTGAGTACCAGGATAGGGTGGAGCTGACCTGTAACTCAGAACAGTATAAAGTTAATACTAGAAAATGAATATCTAACTCCAATGATTAAAGCACAGAGCTGGTATTGAACTGCTTCCTGTGCACAGGATCCAGGGTTTACTTCCTTCCATCCTCACTGGCCTGTTGTGTGACTGCGATCAAGCCACTTATCCCAGACAGTGCTCCTGTGTTAGTTCTGCAACTGGATGATTTGTCCAGTGGGCTCACCCAGTCAATAAATAGCTAAAATAAAAACTGAATGAATGAACTCTCATGTATACTTCAGAATAAGACAAACTAATACATTATAACATTTGTCTTCCTTTAGATATAACTTATAGCACCTCTGTTTATTGTGATTTATTCTCCTACTATTATGTAAAATGACATGAACTAGATTACTACTGTTTCCTCTGCTCAGACAGCAATACTATGAATGAATTTAACCATTTTAAAGGAAGATCATAAATTCTGCCATCTATTTTTTAATTAGTTATGTATTTGCTTATTTATTTTCAGAGAGAGAGAGGAGAGAGAGACGCAGTTCTTTTCTTTCATACATCTGCATCAATTGTATATGTATCTGAACTATATAACCTTTTTTTTTCTTACAACATTTTTTTAAATGTCTTTTTATGCAATAGAAATATAACAATACATTACATACTTTCTCGGTACTATGTATAGATAAGTATTAAAGCAGTGTATATACAGTGGTATTATTACCTCCTGACAAAGAACACTAGTAGTATGAATGCTCAATTAAGCTGCATTATAAGACTTAGTCTACAAAGCAGTATCTTCTTACCTCTTTGTTCTGCTGCTTTCTCACACTTCTAGAGTTCCATATTTAATTTTGGCCTCTGATTTTATCAGTACGGAGTACACATGATCTTGCCATCTCTTTGTGAATTTCCTCCAGGTACTTTGGTTTACTGATGTCTCTAAAAGGCATTCTGCTTGTGGTAAATGATTACACAAAATCATAGCTATAAATATAAATATAGATATAGATATAGAAATATTTTGTCCTGGGCATGTCTGGAAAGACCACTTAAAATGCAATTCACTTAGTTAAGAAATTATTAAAAAAATAAAAAAAAGTGCACCTACACAGTTTTATAGAACTAGAACAAGGACTTTACAGATCTTGAGATAAGTTAAAATATGGCTCAAATCATTCAGAATTAATGACTTGCCTAAATGCAGACACCCAGTTTGAAACGATGAAGATGGTCCTCGGTATATAAATATCTGTGCATGTCTTTAACCATGCTCATTAATGTCATTTAACATCTTAAATGTTGTTTTTCTACCCTCCTGTCTTAGTAAGTGTGAATGCTCAGGAGTACAAATTGGAAATTACACACACACACTATCATTAATTGATTAATGTTGTGTCTTGTTGTTGTTGTGTCTTTCGGCTTATCCCTGTTAGGTAAGTGTAAACTCCAGTAGGAGTGCCAGTATGTCAGAGGGGCTTTGACAATAACTCCCATTTAACCAAAAATCCATGTTTGATAAGTAGAGATCTGAGACGTATATGCTGAACAGCAGACGTCACAGCAGAGATCCCTGTGGAACTCCACTGGCCTCCTTCATGCTTTCAGAGGAAACCCTCCCAGCTCTTACTATGTAAGTCTTATCTATAAGTCAGTTTGCTATTTACCCAATTGCAGAGAAGTCACTTTGGTGCTCCTTCATCTAGTTTATTATATTTGCATGTTGTATGATATCAAACTCCTTGTTGAAGTCAAGTTTCACTGTGTGGGCAGCTTATCCACAGACTATAGCCTGAGTAACCCTCTCAGACAAGTTCTCATCCTTAGCCGTGTAGCCACCTCTTTGGGATAAAGCCAGTTACCAGGCTCAGGATGGAGATGCTGAAGATTTGGTCAGCCTGTACTTGCTTCTTTCTATTAATTAGGCACTCTGGTACATTATCAGGCCCTATGGATGAGGTATTCTTCATTTTGGAGAGTACTCTCAGGACCTGCAGGTATTAACAAACTTAACACCTGCATGGAATAAGAATTAAAGGTTCTCACTTCTGTTGACCTTCAAGAGAAATGCAAGGATATAACTGCAGTAACATTTACTATAATCATATCAAGAATCATCATAATCAGTGTCAGACATAAACATCAAAGTTAATTCCTTTGTGCACCACACAGTTTAAAGACAAACCACCTTAGCTAAAATGTACCTGTAGCACATTCTTTGCTTATGATGAGTTCACTCAATAACATTATTTTCTGGAGATTATCCTTAGTTTATTATTATTATTATTACTTTCTTGACTAACTTGGAGAAGTTTGCCAGGCAGGGGTAACCTAGAAAGACTGTTCTGATAATTAACCGAGTTTCTCGGCACACATGGTATGCATATGTAATCTGTTAGAATCAAACTCAAGACTGCAGGATTAAGTACATTAATAGTAAATTTACTTAACCTTCAGTGCTTCACTACTGGACATATACAACACCATAATTTGGTATTTCTCTTACAATACCTTCATACACAACATTTCAAAGTATAACTGCTCTGCCCTAAAATCAGAAGCCATTCCATCAAGTACACACACACACACACACACACACACACACACACACACACACACACACACACACACACACACACACACACACACACACACACATAAACACAAGTCATTACAAGGGAATGTAGTTTCATGAAATTATACCATACACAAATGAATACAAGTGTTGTGGCAGGGGGTCAAGCTTCCCTACACTCTGTTATACCCATCCTTAATTCATTATTCTTGCTCTGTGATAGGACTAACTCAGAGAACAAGCAAGCAGTAACAAAAATATATAAAAAAAACATTGAAAATATAAAAAGCCTGTCTCACTCAAAAACAATTTAACATTGGTAAAGATTCAACCCTACACATACATAAATAATATTTTCTTTTTTCGTTTTTTTCTTTTTATTTTTTAACCAGGTAAACCCATTAGACACAAGTGTCCCTTTTCAAGGGTGACCACTGGTTAAGTAGTGACTTGTTCAGTCACACAACAGGCAGATGGAGACGGATGGAACCTGACTCTAAACGCTTGACTATAGGAAGCAACTCATTAACAGCGCAAAGCCTTAATCCTTGGAACAGAGTATCACGTGAGCATGTTTTAGTAATCAAGATCCCAGGAAATTACTATGGAGCATCTGTAGCAAGATTACTTTGGCACTATTGTGTAACACACAGTGTAGTTCATATTCTAAGTCTATTAGTATAGTTTTACATGTGTGCTGTCTGTGAGCATGTGTGCATGTAGGGAGGCAGGGTACAATTAAAAATTATTTATTTGGGAGCATCCTAAATAGGAGCATTTTGCAACAAGTTCATATTTGCCACTACCCCCCCGAGACGTAAAAAAAAGAAATCAGACTTGTTCAGACCAAATGGAAAACAGAAAGCTGTATGAGGGCTATGAAAGATTGATTTGTTTATTAAGAAGAAATGACAAAAATGTTTTAGATTCAGATATTGAATAAGTGAAACAGAAATGATTTGCCTACATATGAAGGTGCTTCTAGTACTGAAACATAATATGGAACTAGCTTTTCTAATAATTACAACTCTAGAATTAGTAATATTTTACGAGTAAATGCTGTACAAAAATACGTTCCGGATAGTAAAGGAAGAATGACTTTAACAAGTGGATATTTAGTGGGACTTTGTAGAAGAAAATCAATATCTGAACAAGGGTTTGACAAAAGATTATGTAAAAGGCTATTTTGCATTCAGTCATTGAAGCACAAGCAAATATATTAGGTACATTGAAAAGGTTCAGGTTGTCTTGTACTGAGCAAATAAAAAATGTAAAGTTGGTTTTACCTAAAAAAGTATGCCATATATTACAATTTGTCATCTACTTTGATATATGCAACTGAATGTTTATGTAGGCAAGATAAGCACTTTAAAAAAATATATAATTTCAGAACATATATGTGATATTAAGAAGCACAGACATATTAATGCTGTCTGTAGACATCTAGCTTCGCAGAAACATTCATTGTAATTTTTCTTTTCTTGACACAGAAATAAAAAGTATAGAATAAAAGGCAGTGGTGAGTCTGCATAAGGAACTGAGTGTTGTATGAGAACTTACCCATATGTTTGAGCTAAAGCGATTTTTGAATGTAATTACTATTTTTGTCAAAAATATATGGTGACCTCTAGTGTCTACAAGAAAATATTGCATGAATTTCATGGTGAAGGAATGCTTCTATCCACTAAATATTAGCTTTGTATTCGTGAAAGCCTTTTGATCACAATGGTTGTATATTTATAAATGTTTTAGTCTCAACTTTTAAAATAATTACAGATATAAGGATGTGGATGAATTAAAAAAATGCAGCCAATATAATTTGAATTGAAATTGTGATGTCATAAAATAAAATGCATAAACAGTACAAAAAACTGTTTATTGTTGTTGTGTCTTTCGTTTTTTCCCGGTTAGTGGTCACCACAGCGGAACTCCAGTCCGCTAATGACTGGCAGTTGATTTTTACGTGCCGAGTTGCCAGCCCTGACGCACAACCTTCAACGAAGGTACGCCCATTCACGCATGTCTCCACACAGAAGACGCTCTAGCTGAGAGTCGAACTGGCAGCGTCTTACTGTGAGGCGACAATGCTACCGCAGCACCACCACCATTCTTTAAAAAGAGCCGTGGTAAGTGAAAATGGTTGGAGCATTATCATGTTATTAAATTGAGTAATTTCTGATGTGTTATCGTATTGCATGGTTTTAATGGACTGTTTAATCTGGAAAACGCTCTACACTCCAGTGGCTGGATCTATAGTGACCTGATTCATTATTCCTACCACAGTGTGGGATGGGCACTAGTTTGCTCACTTGGACTATGCCCCTGTGACTATTCAACACCCACTTCTGTGAGGGGTAAAGGTAGAGATGTATGGAGATTTCAAGATGTTTCAAAAAATCTCTCAGTTATACTGTTAGATATGCCTCTATACTGAAACACAACTATGAACTATGAACAGCAAAGTGCAAATAAAAAGTGAATCAAAACTTGCAACGCTATTAAAGTATTTTTGCAGAGAGGTGTGAACCCATTATAACTTACCACTCATGCTACTTACATGTGCTAACATTAACACTAAGATTGCTGTATCTTGGAATAAAGGTGATACTCAAGGCTATTACAACGGAAGACATAGTATATAAAATCCCCTTTTCACCTGCTTAATCTCACACTAATGAGGATCAAAGTTGCAGTGCTACCAATTTCAGAAAGGCAACCACTACAGACTGCAGAATGGCTTGTTTAAAGTTTCTGATGAAAAAGAATAAAGAGATTTAAACAAACACTGTTAGTAAAACATGAATTACGCATGCATTGCCATGGTACCTTCTGGGTCTTTAGGGATGTCCTGGATTTTTTGCACCTCCAGATATTGAATAGTTTCCCAAATACTAGAGAAAGGAATCTATATATTCACCAGCAGATAAATAAATCAAAGTGGAGACATAGGTTCATTACACTGTGCCTTCCCCACTTCTATAATAGCATAATGCATTATATTCCCTCAAAAGGGAACTGGATGGGTATTCACACATTTACTCATGGTTTGGCTGGCCTGAGAGAAGAGGTTCAATCTGAGGGTGGGTACTGGTAAGGTAGAAATGATCACAAGACTCAGTAGCTTTGTATTTCTTATGGTCCTAAGATCTTTAAGCCCCAGTCCTGAGGTCTTCTCTAGTTCATGAAATGCTAGTATCATTCAAGAGACTCCTAAGATAAGAGAAGTCCAACTCATGAACCACTATCATACATTCCTATATTCCAGAGTTCCCTAACAAAAAGTCTGTTTTAGACTGTAATTAGTCTTGAGCCCCACCTGTTTATTTGCATCTCTATACATTCCCCTTCATTGCTAATGTATCTCCTTACTCTAATCTGTGCATAAACTAGCTACTAATAAGCAAGTCAATGTGAAGACACACTCCCAACCTAAATAAACTTTGCTGTCTCTTCTCTCCTTCACTTTACAAGTAGAGTTTGTATTACTACTCACCCCCTCTGAGGCATTCACTGATAGTTTTCCACTGCTTGCCTCTCTGGTTTGGCTGGTTTCTTTGCATTGCACCTGGTTCACACACGTTTTGCTAAACACACCCCCAATACAAAGTCTATATTAGATTCCTGCTGTTTATGGAGCCATCTTTAAATTACTAGTCTCCCCCCAGGACACAAGTGCTCATCAGCAGTTGAATTCTGTTTACTGGTAAATCATTAGATACTTACCTGGTGATCCACAGCTTGGAGGGGTTTAAGCCCTGCTCTGTTCGCCCATGCTATGCACGGGCTCACTTTGCACCCTATACTGCCCCCTAGTGCCACCCACCTCCACTACATCAAGATTTATTCTAGACACTAACCCCTCCCAATAACCAGGAACCAATCAGAACAATACTAGTAACCTATCTCCTCTGCCGTCCACAGTACCCCACCTACTTCCAATCTAACTGCTCATCTGACACAGTCATGCTACTACCTAATGTGCTTACACTCCTTACATGCACTCTTCTTGCACATCTTACATCCTACCAGAAATCCATAGTAGACAAACCCCACCACTATCACTGCATCCTTGCTCTCACTTCTGTCCATCAACCACTTACTAATTACACCTGTCATACCATCACAATCTCTATCCCAATACATCCGCCATACTACCAGTCACCTGTTACATTCAAACAAAAATATCCCTAAAATATGACAGGTTAATTACCAGATTTATAAAACTTATGTTTACTGCCCTATCTAAATTAGCTCTCAGTGGTGATATCTACCCTAACCCTTGTCCTACCATTACCAACTCCTCACCTACAAATCTGCCTAATAGCTGCTCCTTCTGACAACTAACTTCCAACAGAAAGCCATCTGACCTCCTGTTCATGTGTCTAAATATCAGAAGTATAACTAATAAAACCCATGACCTAAACACCAACATAGCCTTATACTCTCCTGATAGTCTCATCCTGACTGAAACCTGGCTCAAACCTCACATCAAAAGTGAGGAAATACTCCCAACAGGTTATGACATTCTTTGAGTAGATAGACTGTCTAAGAAAGGGAGTGGTGTGGTTCTAATGTTTAAATACCACTTCAACATCCAGATCCTAAACACATCTGCCCCCCTCCCCACATTGGAAATGATGAAATCCTATATGCCAACCTCAACCTAAACCCAAATAAAGCAATCAACATCATAGGATGCTACCTCCCACCTGGCCAAAACATCCTACCCCCTGGAAAACCTCCAGAACTGGGCTAACCATTCCCTGCCCCAGGAAACCATAAGCCTATGTGAGTTTAATATCAACTGGCTACCTTGCAGTAACAATCATCCAGCCCAGCACCTAAACCTTCATAGTTTCTCCCAACTAATACAGTCACCTACCCGGTTAATAAAAACTCTAAAAAACATACTACTCTTGACTGGATATTAGTCAATAAAGACCCTCACTCATACTTAGCTGGCTGTCTACCAGACAGCTTCAGTGACCACACTTCAACATTCCTTCTGAGACACAACTTAAATTGTGCTAAACCCATTATCTTTAGGCAAATCCAAAATAGGGTAAACTTTAACTTTCTCTCCTTTATCTCATCCCTTTAAAAATGTGATTGGACACCACTAAAGTACTTCATTCTGGATGAAGCTGTCTGCTTCTTCAATAGCACCTTCCTAAACATCCTAAACACACATGCCCCCATACGAAATGCCAGCGTCAAAACACAGTACTCCCCTTGGCTACAAAAAAGCACCAGGGCACTAATGAAAATCAGAGATAAGGCCTGGGAGCACTGGTGCTTAACAACCCCCCCTCCACTAAATAGTCATTCCTAGAGTTGGGCAACAAGGTCAAAAAGCAAATAAAAGAAGATAAAACCCAATATTATCGGTCTGCCCTAAACTCCTCCCATCACAACCCTAAGCAGTTCTAGTCCACAATGAACTCCATTCTCCACCCAGGTAAAGTAGGCACCCCTCCACCTACCAATCCCCCTTACTCCAGCAGTATTGCTGACTCATTCAATAAACACTTTACTGAAGCCATTCTGTCTTTGATTAAAGAACACAACCCTCTACCTACCCTCATTACATCAACACCAAATACTCTGCTCACAGTCTTTTCTTTTTCATCAGTACCTACCTCCTATATAAAAAAAAACCTTCTACTGAAACTTAGGCCCACAAAACTTGCAGCTGACAATCTCCCCTCTGAATACCTAAAAACAGCCTCAGAAGCCCTAGCTTATCCATTCTCTATCTTATTTAATCAGTCCTTATCAGAAAGCTATGTCCTCACACTGTGGAAAATATCACACATCATTCCCCTCCATAAAGGTGACTCCTCCACTGCACTTTCCAATTACTGCCCCATAGCCATCCTTTCTCCACTTTCCAAGATACTTGAGAAATGCATCCATTCTCAAGTCTTAGACTACCACTTAGCTAATAACCTCCCCTCCAGCACCCAGCATGGCTTCAGGCCATACCACAGCACTACTGCCACCTTGCTCTCTTTCACTAATGCTATCCTTCATCATAAAACTAATGGCCTGTTCTTCTCTGCTATATTTCTGGATCTATCCAAAGCTTTTGACATGGTCTCATACAAACTACTAATCTCTGTTCTCACTAACCTATCCTTTTCCCAATCAGCTACTGATTGGTTTCATAGCTATCTAACTGGTGGACAACAGTCAGTTGTCTGGCATAATGACCTATCTCGACTTCCTGTAACACTCGGTGTTCCCCAAGGCTCCATCCTTTGTCCTCTACTATTCTCACTCTTCAGCAGTGATCTATTCATAGCCACCAAGCATGCTTCTCATATCTAAGTATGCAGATGACTCCACCCTCATCTGCTCAGTCCCAAATATACCTGAACTTTACAAGATCACACAATAAGCCTTTTCATCTGTAGAAAACTGGCTATCAGATGCCCAGTTATTACTCAACCCCGAGTAAGACTAAATTCCTTATCTTCCAATCCACTAAATCTAACCCAATTATCACCCACTTTAATATTCTAGCCAAAGACAACACTGTCATGTCCCCAGCAGAACACACCAAACTACTTGGTGTTGAGACTGATAACAATCTCAGATTTGACACTCACATTTCTCTTACCATAAAAAAGGTTCACAAAAAACTAGGTGCATTGTACAAAAACAAAGAATTCCTCACAAAGATAGCCAGAATTTCTGCTGCCAATTCCCACCTAATCTCCACTTTACTCTATGTCTCTCCTGTACTTACCTACCTTAGACAAACAGACCTAAATAAGCTCAATGTTTTCTACAATAAAATTGCTAAGTTTGCCACTGGTACATCTTATCACAGCCACCACTGTATCTCACTTAGAGAACTTGACTGGCTTGAACTCCCTCAATTTCTTCACCCGAATCAACTCTCTCTCACCCAGAAGTTAGTAAACCATCCTCTTAAAGTCCCATCCCTTCAAAATCTTCTCCAGCCCTAATGCTCCACTATACTACTACGCTCCAACAGCAAAAATCTACTTCTAGTGATCAAACCCAAGAACTTGGCAGGAAGCACACTATTCTCCTGCATCATATCCAGATTATGTAACAACCCCCCCCCCCCGTATAACCACACTACATTTTTGCAATCACTTCAAGACTGCACTAAAACTCACTTAAAAAGTCTCTGCTTATGCCCTGCACCAATCCCAACTAGTAACTCTCCTTTTACCTCCCATTCCTCTCCCCTCCCCTAGCCACCATGCATCACATTGTCTGATCATTGAATTCCTTCCTTTCCAGGCTCTGGCTCACCCTTTACCCTCCCCTTCTTCCTCACTCAATCTCTCAGACCTTTTATAACATGCTTAACTACCTCACTTCATCTCAACTCCAAATACATATCAAACTGACTTACACCTAGCTTCCTCTCACTACCACGTATACTACTACTCACTCTCTCTCTCTCTCTCCTCTGTCTTCCCCCCCATCCCATTAGCCCTTTCTTCCTTGTTTGTTTGCTGTGGTGGTCTGCTGCTTTTTAGGTATTTTTTAGATTAATTGTTGTATATAGGATTTAGGTATATGACTTTAGAACAGTATCCGTTTGCGCTTATTATGCATCCTACCTTTATTCCTAGCCTCTAGCTAGATATTGGTATATCTGTTCTTTATTGTTTCATGTTGTATGTATAACTAATGTTTGCTGCAGTATGTATTATTTGCTATTGTATGTATATTAAATTGTTCTTCATGTACTCTGCTGCTCATTCATTGTTCTGTGGAACTTTTCTCCCCGGGCCTCCACTGACAAAGGACATGTGTCCAGTTGTAATTTCCTGGTAAACAAATGTAAATAAATAAAAATAACTAAATTAACTTCTGATGTAAGTCACAGTAAATGGACCTAAAAAAAATATATGTGTGTGTGTGTGTGTGTGTGTGTGTGTGTGTGTGTGTGTGTGTGTGTGTGTGTGTGTGTGTGTGTGTGTGTGTATATATATATATATATATATATATATATATATATATATATATACATATACATATATATATATATATAAATATATATATATATATATATATATACACACACACACACACACACACACACAAATATATATATATATATATATATATATATATATATATATATATATATATATATATATATACGCAAGAAACACACATATATGAGAACTCTGAAAAGGCTTTTGAAATCTGCTGTCAAAATCAATATGCATCCTTTGGTTCTGTAACCTCACCTCACTCAGATTAGCATTGAAATAATCCTTCATACAAGAACACAATCCTGAGTAGTACACAGATACAGTAATTCATAAAACAGCCTTTAGACCCAGTGAGTATGAAATCTACACACAAACAGTGCCCAAGAAGGGGCAGCATTCTGGGGACAATGCCTTGCAAAGAATTCTTAAGATCGACATCACTAGAACTATCTAATTCTCAAAAATACAATAATTCCTCTGTATAAATAATGATGACACATCCAACCTCTCTGATTCAGATATGCAGTAAATAAAAAATTGCCATAAGTAAACATCAGCCTTTGGAGTCTGTCAGTGCACGACTATATCCTATTTGTGTGAAAAAGATTTTAAGCCATTAGCATTTAAGGTAATTTACCACCACTGTGTATTCTGTGCCTTCTTTCTCTTCCCTTATTCACCTTCCCTCCTGTGAATTAAGTATCACAAGTGAAGGTGTTACCCTCCAAGATATGCTGTTATTGGTATAAAGTGGTTTACAAGGGTTTACATTCTTCAACTCAGGCTGATCAGTTAGATCAAGCTAGTCTGAGTGACAGGGAACAACTTTAGAGACCTCCTGAGAAACCATCATCATCATCTGATCTATAAGCAGGAAAGACAACACCTGGCACTTCACAGAGTCAAGAAGGTTCCTGGGGTACTCAGATAGCACCCCATGTCAATGAGTATGCCCACAAAGAAATTCTCAGAGGAAATACACAGAGTGTAAGACTTCAAACAGACAGACTTGTTATGGTCCACCTTTAGTATATTACAGTTTTTATTTCTGCAGTTTCACATAATCCACTTCACAGGCAAAACATCATATAGGCTGTCCACCATATCTATGTAGACATCTACTATCATAAAAAAGTCCTAACTGTCAATGTGAATCAATATATTGCTGCAGACAACTCAATACCCCTTCCAATCCCCGTGCGCACAATACATAACTGCTGAAAATTTTTGAAAAGATAATTTAACGATGTACTCTCTATTTATATATGTCACAATACATGTTTTATTTAAGCAAACATTCTCAGAATAAAAATGTAAATGCCTCTTTCTATTTAGATGTAAGTAATAAACTGCAAAGTCTTTCTAGATTGTCTATTTTTTTCTCCAGTCAAAGTCACAACATATGAAGCAAGACACTTTCAGTATCCAAGCAGAGGTCATAAACAGGCTCAGATGAAAAAAGAACCATTGCTCATACCTGTTTAACCACTACCCCAAGTGGGGCAGTCACAGATTTCTAAAGCTCATTATGGTCCATAGAGGCCCTCTCCTGCAGTGTTCTGCAAAATCATAGCAAAAATCTCCTGAGCTGTAACATTAGAGGCATCCTAGACTCCACTATTGAAGGAAGACCAACATAATAAGTATACAAACATAAAAACAGAACAATATTCACTACCACAGAAGATGGCTGTATCTAGAAGAGAACTATGTAAATCTCATACACACAAGTACCAGCACAGATGCCTGTAGGATAACAGGACTTAATGAATGTACTGCTGAGAAAGGCTCAGACACAGAATCAGTCATAAAAAATTCAAGGCAATTGAATCACACCCACTTATACTTTACCAGTACCCACTCTTAGACCAGACTCCCGCTCTACATGGATGACTAGGCCAACCAATCCCCAGGGAATATGGGTGAGCACCTATCCATCATTCATGTTCCATTTGAAGGAAGACAATATATCACACTTCTTCATATGCAGGAGGAATCTTTTCCTGAGGTAGGGAGATGCTGCAGGATGAATCTATCTCTTTTATTTATTATTGATTTATTCTATTTTATTATTTATATTTGTTTCTTGCAGTAGTGCACTGATCAATACTGATCAATTTCAGGCTCAGCCTATGTGAAATACAAAATATTTTACAAATAAAAAATAGAGAAATGTAAGCAGTATCAGAGTGTTCTGACTAGTTGCATAGAAAAACAAAACAAGCAGAGTGTAATGTAGAATATGTATATATTAGTTTCTAAAGTGGGTCACTCTTTAGTAAGTCACTGAAACAGTCGGCGCACAGTATAAACCTCTGTTTGCTACAGTCAGCTGCGATTAGTGGTCAAAGCGGCTCTAAGGTCAACAGAGATTAAACTCAAGACCTGGAAGTTGGCTGGAAAGAAAGTACTGGAGTTGAAGGAATTACTCAGGGCTCTAAAACCTCAGGAAGGTAGAGCGGAAGGAGAATGGCAGCACCTCAAAACAGCATATGTGAGGACCACAGAACAGATACGTGGTCAAGCCAGCAATGACAATAAGGTGCATACGAAAAGCTGGTGGTGCAATGCAGAAGTCCAGGATGTCATCTATTAAATACACTGTTTTACAAGCTATGTGTCTGTTGTTTGTGCACTAATTCAGACAGTTGTGACAAATCATGACCTGAAAAGTAGCAATGTAATTAGCTAATACTGTATTGATATCAGTTTTATTTTCTTTTAAGGTTTTTCATGAAGTTTTATGAATAATGTAGATATAATCACAGCAATATGAGTTCTGAAATATATTTGTAGTACAGACCTCTACAGTTTAATGTGCATCCTGCTATATTTATTTAAAAAGTTATTTTGATATTTTAAAAATATCTGAAAATCAAGATTTGTTATCCACCAGGATAATTTGCAAAGTCATCATGAACAAGGGAATGACAGCACTCAAGCTCATTTTGCAAAGAGAACAATGATTTGGACTTACTTCATTGGTTAGAGATGGGTGTGACTGTTAACTAAAAATGTATAAAAACTGTGATTTTCTGTAGCTTGACTGTCAGTCAGTCTGTCAATCAATGTCAGTCAGTCAATTAAGTAATTATTTTCTTCAGAATGTTATACTGGCTATTTAATTAATACCTTTTGAATGACCCTGTGGTGCCTCACTTGTTTTATATTTATATTTATGCTAAAATGAATTTCTTAGTTATAATATACTAAAGGTAGTTCCCTGCTACAATTTCTTTTTACATCAATACAGACCCCTGAGGGTACTCCACTAGTCACATCATAATTTCTTGAAATTGTCCCTCTCACCATAAGTCTCTCTTTTTAAAATATTGTAATCTCATGGAAAGGAAACATTACCTTCTTATATGTAAAATCTTTCCAGCTTCACCATCAGTTTGTACTGCAAAATTAATTTAAAAGTCTGGCAAATTCACTAAAGTAAGTATGTAGTAAGCAGATCTGGATCCAGCACTAAGCAATTTAGGCAGCTGTCTAGGGCCTATGTTGTCTGGGGGGCCTGAGTTGGCTTGGGGGTTGAAAAAAATCCCTTCTGTAAAAACCCAAAGACATCCGTAAACACAGGAGGGTTTTAGGACTTCACAGGAGACATTCTGCAAGAATCCAGGAGGGTTTAGGACTTTGCAGGAGAATTTCTGTAAGAACTACAAGCCCCAGAAACCTCAATATTAGGATGTTGTCCTAACATAAACCACATGGGATTTAATGGCAGAGCAGGGAGTTAAATATGGTGTCAGTGCATGGAATAGAAGATGGAAGCTGAAATAGATGTCCACAATAACATGGAACAGAGGACTGACTGAAGCAGAATATACAGCAGCTGAAATAGTGAGTGCTGATTTGAACAGGTGGCAGAACAAGTGTATGTATCAAACAATGCTGAGTGCATATTTGAATGAACAACTGAGCAGGTGAAGCAGAGTGGCACTAAAGCAGAACATGTGTGTGTGTGTGTGTGTGTGTGTGTGTGTGTGTGTGTGTGTGTGTGTGTGTGTGTGTGTGTGTGTGTGTGTGTGTGTGTGTGTGTGTGTGTGTGTGTGTGTGTGTGTGTGTGTGTGTGTGTGTGTGCAATGCCCTAGGGATGGCAGGGTGGTTAATTAACTTGCTCAGGCTCAAACCCTGTACCTTAGCTGTAGGCAACAAGAGACTGAATTCTCTACACCAACTACCAGATTGCTCAAAAAATTGTGAGCTTCAGTGCATTATCAAGGAATTGTGAGTTTCAGTGCTTTATCAAGGAATTCAGCCACTGGGGATGCACAAGCCAGTGCATTTCTTTGTGCCAGTCCCAAGCCCAGATAAATGGGGAGGGTTACGCCAGGAAGGGCTTCCAGTATAAACTTTTGCCAAATGACATATGTGGACAACAATACCGATTTCTGGATTGGTCAAGGCCCGGGCTAACAACGACCATCACCAGTACTGTTAGCCAACAGGGTATGGAGGAAATTGGGCTACTGTTGACCAAAGCAGAGGGAGAAGAAGAGGAAGAAGGCATGCTCAAAGTCAGGAGGAAGATTAGGAGTGTGATAGTGAGGGTAGGAACTTTGAATGTTGGCAGTATGACTGGTACAGGGAGAGAGCTAGCTAATAAGATGGAGAGAAGATAGGTTGATATACTGTGCGTGCAACAGAATAGATGGAAGGGGAGTAAGGCCAGGGTATCAGAGGTGAGTTAAAATTGTTCTATCATGGTATGTATGGGAAGAGAAATGGAGTAGGGGTTATCCTGGAGGAACAGTATGCTAAGAGTATTTTGGAGGTGAAAAGAGTGTCAGATAGAGTGATGTTTATGAAGCAGGAAATTAATGGTGTGATGATGACTGTTGTTAGTGCATATGCTCTGTAAGTTGGGTGTACAATGGATGAGAAAGCAACATTTTGGAGTGAGTTGGTTGAAGTGGTGGTGAGTGTACCCAAGGGTGAGAGAATGGTGATTGGAGCAGATTTCAATGGCCATGTTGGTGAAGGGAACAGAGGGAATGAGGAAGTGATGGGTAGGTATGGTGTTAAGGAGAGGAATGTAGAAGGTCAGATGGTAGTGTAGTTAGCAAAAAGGATAGACATGGCTGTGGTGAATATGTATTTTAAGAGGGAGGAGCATAGAGTGATGTATAAGAGTGGAGGGAGATGCACATAGCTGGATTATATCCTGTGCGAGAGGCATTCTGAAAGAGATTGGAGATTGTAAGGTGATGACAGGGAAAGCATAGTTAGGCAGCATAGGATAGTGGTCTGACATTGGTAAGCAAGAAGAGGAGGAGGAGAGTGAGGGCAGTGCCAAGGATCAAATAGTGGAAGCTGAAAAGGATGACTGTGAGATGGAGTTCAGGGAAAAGTTAAGACAGGCACTGGGTGGCAGTGAAGAGTTACCAAATAGCTGGGTAACTACAACAGAGCTGGTAATGGAGACAGCTAGAAAGGTGCTTGGTGTGACATCTGGACAGAGGAAGGAGGACAAGAAGACTTGGTGGTGGAACAAGGAAGTACAGGAGAGCATACAGAGAAAGAGGTTGGCAAAGAAGAAGTGGGATTGTCAGAGAGATGAATAAAGTAGACAGGAGTATAAAGAGATGCGACATTTGGCAGGGAGAGGTGTGGCAAAGGTTGTGCAGAGCTGTAGTAACTACAGAGGGATAAAATTGATCAGTTACAGTATGAAGTTATGGGAAAGAGTAGTAGAAGCTAGGTTAAGAAGAGAGGTGATTAGTGAGCAGCAGTATGGTTTAATGCTGGGAAAGAGCACTACAGATGTGATGTTTGTTCTGAGGGTGTTGATGGAGAAGTACAGAGAAGGTCAGAAGGAGTTGCATAGTGCCTTTGTGGACTTAGAGAAAGCATATGATAGGGTGCCTAGAGGAGGAGTTGTGGTATTGTATGAGGAAGTCGGGAGTGTCAGAGAAGTATGTACGAGTGGTACAGGATATGTACAAGGCTAGTGTGACAGTGCTGAGATCTGCAGTGGGAATAACAGATGCATTTAAGGTGGAGGTGGGATTACATCAAGGATCAGCTCTGAGCCCTTTCTTATTTGCAGTGGTGATGAACAGGTTGACAGACGAGATCAGATAGGAGCCCCCGTGGACTATGATGTTTGTGGATGACATTGTGATCTGTAGTGAGAGTAGGAAACAGATTGAGGAGACCCTGGAAAGGTTGAGATATGCTCTAGAGATGAGAGGAATGAAGGTCATCAGGAATAAGACAGAACATATGTGTGTAAATGAGAGGGAGTATAGAGGAATGGTGAGGATGTAGGGATTAGAGCTGGTGAAGGTGGATGAATTTAAGTACTTGGGATCAACAGTCAAGAGTAATGGTGAGTGTGGAAGAGAGGTGAAGAAGAGAGTACATGCAGGGTGGAGTGAGTGGAGAATAGTGTCATGAGTAATTTGTGACAGACAGGTACCAGTAAGAGAGAAAGGGAAGGTCTACAGGAGGGTAGTGAGGACAGCATTGCTATATGGGTTGGAGACAGTGGCACTGACACAAAGACAGGAGTCAGAGCTGGAGGTGGCAGAGTTAGAGATGTTAAGATTTGCATTGGGTGTGACAAGGATGGACAGAATTAGGAATCAGTATATTAGAGGGTCAGCTCAGGTTAGACAGTTTGGAGACAAAGCCAGAGAGGTGAGATTGCATTGGTTTGGACATGTGCTGAGGAGATATGCTGGGTATTTTGGGAAAAGGATGCTAAGGATGGAACTGCCAGGTAAGAGGAAAAGAGAAAGGCCTAAGATAAGGTTTATGGATGTGGTGAGAGAGGGCATGCAGGTGGTTGGTGTGACAGAGCAAGATACAAAGGACAGGAAGAAATGAAAAGAGATGATCTGCTGTGGCGATGCCTAATGGGAACAGTGAAAGAAGATGTTCAAGGAATTGTGAGTTTCAAAGGAAGAGAAGTTTATTGTTGCTCATACTGTCTGTTTTCAGTGTACAACTGTTTTGTTTAGCAAGTTTTTGAGCTATAGAATTGGAAAACAGTATTAATAGCATAATAGGTAGCATCCTTGCACTTGGTGTAGAAGGCTGTGAGTTCTACTGTCACACCATGTAGATGGGTTGGTGACACTCTGATACACTTTAATGGGGGATGGGGTGTTGCACTCCTGAGGGTGTCTTTCTTTGGATGAGATGCCCAGTAACAATAAGCCTGTTGTCAGTTTGCCAGCCATTGCCTGTTGCAATATTACCAGCTTTCTATTCTTTTTTAATCTAACACAGACAATTTATTCTTCAAGGGCAGCAGGCACTGAATTTGTAGATGAAACACTGAAATGTAAAGTTGCTTGCCAGCAGCAACCTCTTTGTTAGTTACTGATCTCATTACTGTGTATTTATTCAGATGATTTTTACTTCTGCAGAGATCGTCCATATTGTCTGATATTGGTGCATTGTAATGACTGAGGTCTGGGTGGCCGTTTAAGGCTGACATGTTTTGAAATGGATAGTTTTGTCATTATTGGTTCATATTTTTTGTTTCATTGCTTACTGGAAAAATGTTCAAAACTGCAAATTTAAAACACACTCTAACAAATGGTTCTGTATTATCCTGTATTATTCAAAGAATATGCATGTATGCATGATCCTGAAAGTGCGGGCAAGGGCCGTATGGTTTGAGAACAGACCAAAGGTTAAGTTAATTTGCCACTGGCTAGATGCATTTTCTTTGAATGTGGGTTTCAATGCTGTTTCAATGAATGTGAGTTTCAATGGCAGAGAAGTTTACTGTTCATGCTGAGTCTGTTTTCATTGTGAGACTATATAGTTTTGTTAGCAAATGTCTATTGGTGTTTGTGCCCTAAAATTTGAAATAAAGTTTTAAATTAAATCCAAATATCTTTAATCATTGTAGAAGTAATGAAAATAGTTTGTTCACTGACAGACTTGAACAGTGTTTCTGGTAGCTGGAGAGAAATTGCCAAGTAATGGGACACTGGCAAACCCTCAATTGTTCAGATTTTCACCTCATATTTTTGGTATGTTCCTAATAAAATTTCTGATTTTATGGCAAATCACTGAGGATTGAAGTCACTAAACAATAATACGTGTTTGAGTTTTAGACTTCATATTCTATGGAAAATGCATGCCAATACACTTCCTGTTATTCTAACAACTTTCTAAATTTATAACAGCAATATTTAAAAAGTTTGTCTATTTGTATGCCTTTTGTCACCCAATTTTTTAAGCTTTGCCCAGATTTCTTGTGCTAAGAGGTTGAGAGGTATAAAATAGAATGGCTTCTGTGTGGGGTGATCCATTACCCGGCTGAGAGCCCCATTTGGCCATGATCCAATTCTGGTAGTACTGTTAAAACACATCTGATTGGTACATTCCGAAGCTCCCTTATTATAGCACTGACAAAAAGAAACACATTGAATCAAAGAGCTGTACTTTGTATTCTACCCAGCAGATGGCGCACATTCACTTTTCTTTTCTTTCCTTCAGGCAGTTTTTTTTTTTTTGTTTGTTTTTTCAAAGTCTTTACTTTCAGGCAGTTTCTGAAAACTGTTGAGTGTGTGTGTTTTCCGAGAATGATGCCATTAAAGATTCACTATTTCCAAGTGTTCTTATCTTTTTATTTATTATTTATTTGACATTTGTTGACCGGGAAAGTCCGACCAATCATGCACCCTTTTTCAACAGAGGCCTGGGGAGAAAAGCTTCACAGTAAAAATTACAATAAGAAATTTCACAGTACAGATTAAATTACACAATACAGATTAAATGAGTAATATATTCACTGTACAAGTTATACAATTAACAAGAAAATAGCTAGTAAGTAAGTAATTTGCCATTTGATTGTGTGAATAAAATTATAATACATACAAGAAAATATTAAATAAAATAAAGGCTAATAAAATAAGGTCAAATAGGTGAGCATAATTTGTTTAAAAAATACAGTAGAAAGTTCGGGACAATTCGCTTTTTGTTCCTATCAAAATGGACCTTCATCAGAGTAATGCAGGTTGTTACAATACTTGATTAAATACTATACTTCATCCAATGAAATGTTAAAAATTGATAGATATTCACCAGTTACTAATATATCTTAATAAACTGTGTACAGCCATTGCTATGTTAATATTAACATGTTATATATATATATATATATATATATATATATATATATATGTATATGGTACTTTTTATTTCCATAATAAATTTTTATTGTTAGATATTTTCCATACACAATAGAAATCAAACACATAGTTCACTACTACTACCATCAAAAATATATACAATATCTACATAAAATGCCTCCATAGGAAAATTGACATTATTCCAAAAAAAAGAAAGACCATAAAAATAATTTGAGTCAATTTTTGCTGAATATGTAGCATGTCTATAGGAAATACCAAAATATTTCCTTTTAAGTCAGTTTTTTAACTTTCATGAATATGTGATGGTTTAGAATATTGGCCGGGATTCACTAATCCTCCATGTAAGACTAAATACGTCTTACACGGAAACTGCAGCCTAAGAGGAACATGTCAGCACGCCATGCATATTCATGAGGGCTCTCTGAATCAACTCTAAGGCTAACACGGAGTGTGCACGAGTGCAGGGGGCATGTCGGACATCCGAGCAGTCCAAAAATCCATGCCCCTGCAAGTCCCTCAATTGGCAAATGTCAACTGACATGAGCAAGTCCGCTCAAATGTGTGCATACCCAACACTACACTCCCCCACACTCTAAACCCCTGTACAATTATAAAATGTAAAACTTTTATTTTTTTATTTTTATTATTCCCAAAATAGCTGCCCGTATTTGCGAGGGTTTGTGCGGGTTTGCCCATTGCTTAGCTACAGTTAGCAGTTTAGAGATCGAAGAGGATAATAAGAAACTTATATGCAAATTAAGCCAAATAGCAATAGCATAGTGGTAGAGCCTTCGCACAAAGAAGAGGTATTCCCGGTTTGAGTCCCACCACTCCCCTTTCTATTTTCTGTAGGAAATCTGTATAGAAAAATAATTCCTGACATTTATCTTTTAAATTTTAGTAAAAAGCATTGAAATGGCCTATGTAGTAGTGAATGATATTTTATATGTATATATATATATATATATATATATATATATATATATATATATATATAAAAGAAGGTGAAATGGCTATGCATACTGATGAATGCATAAGTAACATATCTTAAGTAAAGTGAAGCACTGCTAAGCAAAGTTTACCAGTATTAAGCACATTTAAGTATAATTGCTCATAGCTTAGCACTGGCTTTGCATGGATCTGCGCATCGCCCCAACTACCGTAAACAAAACATGTTTGCGCATAGCTGCGCACCGAGCTAACTAGCGCAACATCAGGCAACATCGGGCAACGTCGGGCAACGTAGAGCACCATAGAGCAATGTAGAGCAACGTTGGACAAAGTTGAGCAAAGTCGGCTAAACACAGCCACACCTCCTAGCCTGTCTGGCCAGTAGTAAAATAAAAAGCAATGACAGGCCTCGAACCCGGGATACTGTGCACCATAATCACAGTACTGAACCACTAAGGCATGACAGCTTTTGATATGCATGCACTTTCAACACACACATACATATTAATGAAAGTTTACCCAGTGCTAAGCAGGTGTGCTTTCAGCTGAGATTTTCAAAACCGGCCAATCACAAATAAGTGCGGGAAATGAGGCATATTTAAGCCCCATAGGCGGGAATACTTGCTATAACTGGTTGTAGCTCCTATCTGCAAGCAGCATGGCTGGTGTTGGAGAGGGCTCTCACTTTCGAGTGCAATGGGGGGCATTGAGGAGTCAAAAGTGATGGTTTGGCTCCTCGTCCATAATCATGATGACAGACACCTGCAGGGCCAGTTCCAGGGCACTGAATACAAAATGAAAGCCTGGAACCATCTAGCACATGATCTCACCAGTGCCACAGGCATCCCTCAGACTGGTGAGCAGGTCAAACACCATTACTCAGACCTGAAGAGATGCAAGGAGGACTAACTGAACCAGTGGATACAGGAGGCCTGTGGGATGGAAAATGCCCCACTACTGAGTAGGTAGCCATGGAATGAAGTATGTAAGAATTGCTATTATAGTCTATATTATGGATAGGTATATGTCTCAATAAATATCACTTTATTTACTTCACAGCTGCAGGCGTCCGTGCTGCGAATCAGCAAGCCTATGCAGATAGGCTGCTAAGGCTGTACCACCAGGCAGGTTAGTAATTATTCTGCATGTATTGTTATATAAAATAAGTGAGAGAGCATGACAAAGAGTGTTGTAACCCATTAATAAAGGTATAATATGTCTTGAATAAGTCTTCTGTATACACTGTAATATCAAATAAATGAGAGGGCCTCTAGAAAAGTGTGTAATGTAATTAATAAAGGTATAATTCCTGGGGTGTGTCCGTGACACTTTCTTCGATATGTTGTTGTACTCTTGCATTACAGAAATACTACTGTTGTATTAGGTGCTGTCAACCCACACTTGGGTAGGCCCATATAAAGTGGATGAAGGGAGAGCCAGTAGCTGTTACGCATATATACAGTCCTCAACTGTTGGTTAATGGCTGGCATGTATAGCTTAATCTGGCACATAAGTAGCTTGTTATTGTGTTCCTCAGAAATGTCAGTGCGGTGCTAGAAATGTAGGGGGCTGTTAAAATATAACTGATAATGTCACCTGAACACATCCAGATATGTAGATATATAAATATAAATAAAATATATAAATAGCAGTAACATCTGCATCCTGGACAGTCTGTTTGTCAGATACAGGTCAGGTATATAAAAACTAGCAAAACCCATTTCACAATTTAATGGACATTGCCTAGTATAATAATACATGTAGGGGATATATACCTGCAGTCAATAGGAATGTAGTGTAAACTATAAGTACATATAAGTTGTTAATGGAGGTATCTTTTTAAACCCTACGGTATGTGCATAAACTATGCAATTCCACACGTCAATGGGTATGTCTAATCTCAAAACATTTGTAGGGACATATGTCCTATTGGTTTATAAATATATGCATTTACTTTGATGCATGTGCCCTGTTCAAATACCACAATCTTGGTGGCCTGTTGCCAACAATCAATCCTGCATGCTGTTGGAATGTCCACTGTTGTTCTATATATGCATGTGTTATGCTTGCTGTTCAACTGTTGGAACTCTGGTGTGTTGGGTTAATGGGAATACTACTGCATGCTGTTACAACTAATTTGGAATGCTGTTGGCTGTTAACAACCCATATTGTCATTAAATCCTCCTAAACATAGAACGTATGGGAAGGCCGGTCCCAGCGGACCCACCTGTCCTACCTCAGCTGGCGATGGCACCTGGCACCGGCAGGTCCGGTGCCCAGCTCGGGACCTCCTCCTCCATTGGCCCTGTGCCACCTTTGGGTGGAAGCACTGCAGGGGATGGGGCTCATCCCCGCCATGCAAGTGTTGCCAGAGGAGGGCCACCTATCACCCTCCGAACGGTCCGGGCTGTGGTGCGTAGGAAGATCGAGCGTTCAGTCGCTGATCCTCTACACCAGTTTGAGGCACGTGTGGTGCAACTCATGGGTGAGCCTGCCCCTCCTACACAGCCCCCAGCACAGCCACCCTCTGGGCTGTGAAGGTGCAGTGGTGACTGCCCATGGGTGGGGATCTCAGTTCCACTGTTGCCATCTGTGGGCTCATGGGCTTGCGATTTCCAAACATCCTTCCCTGTCAATGGTGTTCACCCACCACGTGTCATATTCTGCCTCTGTATGTGTCTTGTTTGTCTTGTCTGTTTACCTCCCCAACCCACCTCTCTAAATATACCCACTTCCCCTACCCCACATTCCACTCTCACCTGAAAAAAAAGAGCAATCTGCTCCCAAAAAAAAAAATTACTCCCCGTACATAGCTGCCCATTTTGCACACATGTCCGCTGGTCACATAAACTGATATTTAATTGGCAGTACAACATACTTTGTTGTCCTCACCCCTCTGCACAGGGGTGGAAGGTTTCATATTTCCCTCCAAATTTCTAGCATATGCACAGCTGTTGCTGTTAAAGAAATGGGCAGCTATGGACCTTCCCTACACCCATCCTGCACATCCCAAGCTGTTTTCCCCACTGTCTTTCCCTCTTTGTGCCCCTTTTTCACCACTTTCCTATCTCCCCATTTTCTTTTCTTTCAAAGAAATGAGCGTGAGGGTTAGTGGGAGTAAGCACTTTTAAGCAGTAGTTAGTTGGTTTGCGCGAGTGTGCGCTTAGCTAAGTATTGCTAAGTTTCACGCAAACCCACGCAAACCTGCTTACAACTGCTTAAAAGTGCCTTAGTCACCCTGCATGTGAGGGCCCTTGTTCTGCTCAGCAGCAAAATAAAACACCTCTGTCCGTCTTGAACCCCAGACCTTGGACACACTAGACTGCATGAAGTACCACTAAGCCACAGTAGATATACAGGAGGTTGTTGCTGAAATAGATATATCATGCATCAGAATGAGTGAATGTAAAGGAAATATAGGAATGCCATAACACAAAATCTATTCTGTGGAACTTTACCAGCAGTTGTTGTGGTAATGCATTACATGACTGTGATAACAGAACTAGCCATTCTAGCAGTAAATAATGTTACAGCAGCACTTTACAACCCCTACACAGTATCATAGCAGGACAATCCCCACCCAAATGCATGAAATACCTGTGTGTGCAGGGTCCACCAAGGATGTAGGTAGGCATACTCAGTACTGGAATTGTCCAGTTTTCTTGAACATCCTGTGCTAATGTCAACAATAAAAAAGCAGAAACTGTGCAGAAGTGAGTACATTAATATTCACAGTATAGCAGTTCACAAACAGTTCATGTGCCAAATGAATACATCTCAATAACTACTTATGTATGGCAGCTAATTGTATAAGTAGAAAGAAACTACATACTCCCATGTATCTTGTGTTAGCATTTGTAGGGGTGAGTACAATTCTACACAGACAACTGTGTACTGGAAGTGGCAACATTCAGGTCTGAGTACAGCATTCAAATCACTGGCTACACCCCTATATAAGAAGTATACCAACCTTCTGACTTACACAACGGTGTCCACAGAAAACAAGCATGTGCCCCACTTTAGAAAGCTGAAAGGGCTATGCCTACCTGACTTAGCAATTTATAGCATTGGGTTGCTATGACAGTGAGTACTGCAATCACCACACAGCAGGCTGCATGCAATTGCCAAATGCTGGCCAACAATTGGTGCAGAGGCCATCACATGCACATCTGCAGATACCTATAAAAGCAGGCTGTATTTGCTGTCCACACATGCAATCATTCCATTGCTGTTACTGAGAGAGAGAGAGAGAGACAGACAGACAGACAGACACCGACATCTACATCAACATCAACAGCAACAGAAAAACAGAAAGAAAAAAAAAAGACACACGGAACTGAAAAATACAAACACATACAAAGGAAAGGTATGTAACAGATATGTATTTACTGGCATATAGTAGATGTTTGTGAAGAGTACTCTACATACTTTGAATCATCCATATGTGGCAGCAGTACGTATCTATGCACAGATGCCCTGCATAATTACTGCCATGGACAAATCAGTGTGTAGCTGTGTGCAGTGGGATATAACTGTGACATATGTAGCTCAGCATTAAATGTCAAACATCTGATCCATGTTATCTGTTCTGTACAGTAGTGTGTACAATGGCTGTTTGGGGGGGTAGCGCATACAGCTATATAAACATGGATGTGACAGAGTAACAAATGCATGATAGTTATATTAACATGTAGCTTAGCATTGGCAACTGCTGCACCAGGCTAGTATGCTAATCTAGCATTTGCAGCTATATATACACCCTCTAATATTACTGTGTGCTCACATGTGACACCTGTTCATGTTGCAGCAAGGCCCAACAGGTCAGCTGTGAGGTCCATGGACTTACAACAGTGTGGACCTTGTGTGTGTATGGCACACACATACGGAGAGATCTTTCTGTGTCAGATATATTAGCATCTGTACATGTGCATAGAGCAAGGGACATACTGCAACTGTTTGTGAAGGGTGGACATATATATGTTGGTGAAGGTTGTTATGTGCATATTTCTATGTAGGTTGTAGTGTGTGACAAACAAGACAGCATACAGTGCTGGTATATGACATGTGGTGGTTAAACGCTGTAGGTATGATTTGTCAGGTTTGCAGTGTTGCAGCCAATGAGGCCTGCTAAATCTAAATGGGATGAGAACACCTTCAATGCATTCCACAGAAGACTGTGCAATATTATTACATAACTGTATACCTCACAACCTTCACATAATTGATATTCCCACCATGAAAGATGGACTGTATATGTGCCTATATGTATATATATATGTATACCAATGGATGTTTATATGTATGTGTGTGAGAGAGAGAGACAGGGTCATAGTTACAGTGACAGATGCCTGGTGACAAAGCTATGGACTCAGGCTCAATGTTGAAACTGCATTGGCATCCCTTCTGGCAAAAACTCTATACCCATGAACTACCACATAGGTGGTACTCTACTTAACACCGAAAGTGTGATAAGAGACCATGGGACACAGGTGGACAGTAGTCTCCCCTGTGATAATCACAGTGCCACACTAGTCATGTAATCTGTCTACGTGGCACACCTCATCACATAAGGTGTGTCATCCAGGGAAATATAGGTCAGTGTTCCCCTCTACTCATCGCTCATAAAACCAATTATAGAGTACAATGTCCCATTTGGTAAGTACCTCACAAGACATCTACAGCAACTGGAAAGGCCACAGACATACCACACAAAGAGTAATACCGGCCTCAAACAGATGCCCAATGCAGACCATCCCACAAAACTACAGCTAGACTGTGTCACATACCGCCTACCCAGAGGTGACCTCTGCCTAACATACAAAGTTATGTCAAACCCAGAGCTGTTGGACATGCTCCACGTAAACAGATCACAATCCCTATGAGCTACACGCTCTAGGGACCTAAACCTTGTCACCTCAATAAACAGAACATGCTGGAGGGATAGATTCCTATCTCAGAGGCATCCCATACTCTGGAACCACCTATCAATAGCAACCAAAGCTCCTCATTAGCAGTCGTCATGAATAATCCTGATGATTGGATGGGAGATAGGAACTACACCCCGGGAATCACCTCTGTGGCTCTGCTTGACAGGGGCACGTGAAATTAAATTACATGTGTGTCAAAGGCCAGGGTGGTCTATGGCTAGGCTTCCATAGGTCCTATAGCCAATAGCCTATTACCTACCTATGAACCAATACACACCCACATGTACTTGTTGCAATAATTGCTATGTGAGGTTGACTGAGTGTGATGTTGAATGTGTTGGTGAATGTGTCAAAGTTCTGTATATGTATGATAGCTTAGTGGGAAACTGTTTCTGTCATGGTATTTTGTGTCCTAGCTCTGATCCCAGCAAAAGATGTGTATGCTATTGCTAGGCAGAAAAAGCAGTATGGCATATGGTCTGACGTAGTCCCTTGGTGTCGACTGGGGTGTGCCATTGTAGGCTAAAGCAGTACATGTATGCTTATTGATTGGTACTGCTGGTGAATCCAAATCCCGCATGAACTGTACCTGAAGCTGTAGGCCTAAACAGCACAGTATGGTGTATGTCCACATTGCTTGGAACCACTGTTTTGTGTGTTCCCTGTAGTCCTCACAGATTACATACCTCAGGCATAAGGTTTTGTAAGTACTGACACACAGTACTGTATGGTACACAGGTAAAGCTCATCTGGGTTGCCATACCTTTGTGTCTTGTATGTATGTCTGATGTGTGTGTGGGTATGCCTGTAACATGCCCTCTTAAACTCCTTTTAAGCACTTGCTCCCTATTGGTTCTATATAATCAGTCAGTAAGTAGTTCCCTATATTATTCAGACATATCCAAAGGTCAGTTTCGGGTTTACTCTCCAGTCCAGCTGGTGAATCTGGGAATCTTGAGGCAATGTTATAATTGCCTTATGTATACAGACCACCCTCTCCTTCTCCCAACAATCTCAAATATATGTGAGAGATGCAAGTATATAGCCAAACTGGAGGCTAAGCTCTCTCAACCCAGTACTGGCACAGCCTGTCAGGAGGAGAAGGTAACCACACACACCACAAATCCAGTCTCACATAGACCTATCGCATCAGCAAACCAAACACATAAACACACAAAAACATACTCAGAGGCTCTAAATAAAAATCTGCCTAAGCAGCAGAGATCTTCAAAGCAGACATCCAAGCAACCCCTACCACGAAACAATACCCACATAGCACATAGCTCACAAAGTCAGTGTGCCACACAGTCACAGCCCTTAAGGCTAAACAACACATCTAATACACTTGTAATAGGTGACTCTGTTGTCAGACACACTGATGTCCCACTCACCAGGCTGAAAAAGGATAAGGTCACTGTAAGCTGCCTGTCGGGTGCCAGGATCCGCCACATAACACAAGCACTCAGGTCACTCCAAAGCAAGTACAAATATGACTCCATCATTGTCCATGCTGATGTGAATGACCTAAGACTACATGAAAAAAGACACAGAGAAGCTCTTTGATCATGTAGCCCAGGCCGGTATGACCCTGACCTTGAGTAGCATCTTACCCTCACCAAGAATGATACCACAGTATAAAGACAAAATGATAAATTTTAACAATTGGCTAAAGTATTGGTGTCATTCAAAGGGGATCCAGTGTCTGTCAGCCTGGGATGACATGCTCGACAAGCCACGTTGCTTTGCTAGGGACGGCTTGCACCTGTCACCCCTGGGTTTTCGAATACTGGCAAAGGCTCTTGCCTCCCCCATAGTGGCTTTTTTAGGCAAGGCTCAAAAAGACAAACCCACCTCCATAGACAACACAAAGAAAAAAAAAACTAAGCCCCCGGGCCAGTAGAAATTATGGCCCAAAATGCAGAATCCTTTACAAAAGCATTCTATGGACACCTACAGGAATGCATGGAGCATGCTATCCCAAATAAAACCAAGACTCACTCCTCCTAAGGCAGGAGACCTGTCTGGTGGACCCCAGCCATAAGTAAGCCATACAACAGAAGGAGAAAGCTACTACATGATAGAGCAAAATCCCAAAAAGGGAAGGCGTCTCTGATCAGTACTTGCAAGAAACTATGATCCCTTATAAAACCATCTAAGGCCAGCTTTGAAAGAAAAATTGCACAAGACACTAAAGATAATCACAAGGCCTTCTTTAGTTATGTCAGAAACCTGGGAGGCAACTCCCAGATATGCTCTGAGTTAGTGCAAAATGACAAAAAATACACTGAACCCACAGACATTGCCAACATCCTGGCAGAAAGGTTCAGTTCAAACTCCCCCCCCCCCCCAAAAGAGCAAATATCTATCCCAACAGAGTGTAGCCTTCCTGAGATCACAGATGCACAGGTGAGAGCTGCCCTCTCCAAAGCAAAAAACACAGCATCAATGGGACCAGACGGTGTCCAGGGCTGTGTCTTTCACGAGCTCCAAGAAGAACTAAACCCTCATATGAAGTCACAGTTCAATCTCAGCCTTACTACAGGATATGTACCCAAGGAATGGTGTACAGCAACAGTGGTCCCACTCCACAAAGGTGGTGCCACAACAGACCCCGGAAACTATTGCCCTATAAGCCTGACTAGCCTGGTCTGCAAAGCTATAGAGCGTATCATCATGGAAATCATAAACAAAGACATTGGAAACCTCCAGACACTGGATCCTACCCAATTCAGCTTTGTTAAGGGCAGATCTTGTCTCTTGAACCTGGTTGACTTCTTTGAAACAGTTACCAAAGCCATAGATAAAGGGAAGGTAGTCCACACAGCCTACCTGGACCTCGCAAAAGCCTTCGACACAATACCCCACTCGGGCATCATAAATAAGCTCAGCAGCTTAAATATCAAACCCTATGTCACAAGATGGGTTGCAAACTGGCTCAGGGATAGAACCCACATGGTCAGAATAGCAGGTGCCATGTCAGACTCTAAACCAGTTACAAGTGGCGTCCCACAAGGCTCAGTCCTGGGACCTCTTTTGTTCGGTATATATTTCTCAGTAGTACAGGCTAACACGGGTGGTCTATGGCTGACCAAGTTCACAGATGACTGCAAACTGGGTGCCATAATCGACTCTCTTGGCTGACACAAGCATCCTCCAAAAGGGTCTCACAGAGACGGATAACTGGTGCCAGAGCCATGGCCTAAAGCTAAATGCCAAAAAGTGCATAGTCATCCCCTTTGGGAAAAACAAAGTGCCCACAAATTACCACATAGGTGGTAATCCATTAAGTATGGAAGAAGTAATTAGGGACTTGGGGACCCAAGTAGATAGCAATCTCTCCTTTGACAATCACGTTGCCAAAGTGGTTAGAAAGACCTTCTATATAGCCCACCTTATCATGAAAGGATCCACATCTAGATCAAGAGAGGTCATTGTGCCCCTCTACTCATCACTTATCAGGCCCATAATTGAATACAATGCCCCATTTGGGATGTACCTTACCCGACACCTGCAGCAACTGGAAAGACCCCAAAAGTACCTCACCAAGAGGATCAAGGGGCTCAAACAGATGCCCTATACAGCTCGGCTAAAGAAACTCCAGCTCTACTCAGTTGCGTATGCCTACTCAGAGGCGATCTGTGTCCGACATATAAAGCCATGTCCAACCTAGAATTAATGGACATGCTTCACCTCAGTAAATCCAAATCCATTAGAGCTACACGCTCCAGGGACTTGAACCTCAGCACAGAAATAAATAGGACATGCTGGAGGGACAGATTCATATCCCAGAGGCTCCCCTCACTCTGGAACAAAATCCCAATCCATGTTAGGCAGAGCCCCTCACTGACCCTCTTCAAGAGAAATCTTGATGAATGGATGGGAGATCATAAGTTTACCCCTGGGATCTCTTCTTTGTCGCTGCTTGACAGAGGTACAGTAAACTAACCTTAAAAGGGCTACCTTCTGTGACCTACTATACAGAGGCACAGTCAACTAATCTAAAAGGGTGGCGAAAGCCAAACACACTCTGGCTAGGCTTATAAATGCCCTAGAGCAGATAGCCTAGTATCAACCTATGAACCTATGAACCTATATGTGTGTTACAGGATATCATTGCGTATCTAGCAACATGTATAGTCTAGTACAGCAGTATGCCATCTATATTAACGAATGTGCACATATGTTAGGCAGGGGTTTGCCATCAACAACTAGTGTGGTAAACTGGTAATACTGTAACTGGACTTTACAATCATTGCAATGGATGACATATTTCTTTATGCATTAGCTTGATATATACCTCCTGTGGCTAGGTGGTGCATTGTGTCGCATACAGTGTGCCATTTACTGTTGTATAGTCTTACATACTGGTTTCTCTTTGTTGCTGTGCAGAACATGGTTTGATATATAGAGCATGCCAGGCACTATCAGGCAGTTGTGGGTTGAGCACTGATATGTGGTATTAAAAGTGTGTATCCTCTGATAGCCAATAGGTTGCTATATATGTCAGTTCAGTGATATCTGTACTTTAGAATGTTAAGTGGGTCACATGACTTGCTCACATATATTGTTTCATTGTCTTCCAGGGTTATGGCTCACCATTGCAACCCTACCTATAGCCTAGCAGAGGATGAACAAATAACAACCAGCCTGGTTCAGCACTACACCCTGCTATTCTCAAGAACCAGCCAGGACCAGCATGAGCGGACTGCACTGTGGCAAGATGTTGTCCGTAGGGTAAATGACACAGGCATGCATAACCGGACCTATGAGCAGGTACACCATCACTGCAGTGATTTACTTAGACATGTCCGGCAGCATGCGTCTGATGTCCATAGACAACAGTTTGCCACAGGGGGTGGGCTAGCCATCCACTCCCCCTCACCAGAGTGGAAGAGCTGCTCCTCAGCCTGGTGGCTCTTGGCCAACAACAACAACAGCAAACATGTATCATCATGGAGGCCAGAGCCACCCAGTGAGTTGACATGGAGCGTGCAGGTAACATGGCATATCTGTAGACTACTGTTACCTCTATTGGTAGATCATGCATATGTGAGATGTGTACTGTGTAGTTAGAAGATGTGGAGCCTGGTGTTGTGCAATACTGATAATTTGAAACATAATCTGTAGGTCTGTGACTGTCAACAGTTGTACTACTGTAAGATTGCAAACCCACAGTAGCAATGCCACAGTTGTTGACACTGACAAACTGTCTCATATCCTTGTAGGTCCCTCTGGTGTGACAGAAAGGCAACAGACCCATGCTGGTGAGTGTGTTCTACATTTAATATTGCAAATTAAATGTGCATGTCATAGGTGAGGTGTAGGCCATGTACACGTAACACACCTACACATAATGCATGCTGTGCATGTTTGCTGTGAGACTATGCACATCTCAGTAACATGAGTAATTGCCTCAAACACATGCAATACACAGAGCATCCCACACAATTGTGGCAACACTGTAGTGGACATTGGATAGGCAGAGTCGATACACATGCACACAACATACACAACTTTGTCATACGCAGTACACCTTAATATGCTACACATGGCGTATTCAGACACTCGCTGTAAGGTCACACATCAGCATCTCAAATGTCATCCACACAGCACACATAATATACCTGAGGGGTAGAGGCCTATCATGGGGCTGTGCGACACTCTTCAACACATAACACATTCATGTTAGGCAATACTCCCTATTGGGCACCTTAGGAACCCATGTAACAACTTGCTGTGAAATGGTGAATGTAGCCATGGTACTGCAGTTCAGGTACAACATGCTAGGTGCTGGTCTAGCACATATTCGTAGCCTTGAGTGACCACATGATGCTGCATGATGATGGCTCATGGTACTACACCCCATCCAGTTACAGTAACCACAGTACTACACATAGCATTCATTGCTATGCACCTCAATGTTGTGTGTGTGCAAACATATGCACCTATACACAATATGCATAGCAATCACCATTTGTACAAAGTGACACATATATGTCTTGTAATGCTATTGAGTGTATAGGTCACATGACACACATTGGGTATGTGTGATGTTTAATGTTGCAGTTGTGTTGTAGCATGCCATGTCAGGGCTGGCACTGGCATGTCCACAATATGTCCTACACTCACCATAACCACTGTACAATGGCTATGTTGAGCAATGGTATTCCATCAGGTATACATGCACCACTCATCCTGTGTGTATACATAGCTTGCATGTGCTAAACCTGTGTCCACAATTATCTGCTAAAGACACAGACGCTCTAATCAGAAATGGATATCTATGTGACATACAGATACACATCCAGCTATGGTATGTATACTTGTGAGTGATGGTGCACAGGACATTGCAGAGCTTTTAATACTTGCACAGCAATGTTGTGTCCATGTACACATTGCGTTCCAGGTTGAGGCCAATCACTGAACAACAACACACATGCATCAAAGCCATGTATACTGTTATTAAAAAGGGCTGTCTACACTCGCACTGCAAGCTGTTGAGCAACCCACGTCGTGCATGCTGACACGTGTGATATGACTGTTTGGCTTGTGATACTGTACCCCACCATCAACCACTATTGAGTATGTTCTGGATTGCTGGTGGTGTGTGTGTGTGTGTGTGTGTGTGTGTGTGTGTGTGTGTGTGTGTGTCTTCTTTAGTGAGGAGTGTATTTGTGTGCATGTGTGCATGTGTGCATGTGTGCATGCGTTCATGTGTGCATGTGTTCTGACATCATGTACAGGTCATAAAGTGTGTTTCCTGTCTTCCTCAAACAGGTGCTGAGGTTGGGCTGGTTCACTGTAGCAGGGAACCTGATGTCACTGAGCCAAATAGTGATAATGAGGATAGGTGTGCTGAGGCACAGGCATGTTTGCCAGGGTCTGTTGTTGGGCTACAAATCGACAGTACACAAGTGTCCACCCCATCCATGCACACAGTCATATTGCCAGTACATCCATCACCGATGCCTTTAGCTGAGGGACAGTGTACAGTCAGCATTGGCCAGGACAGTGTGATATCTATGGCACATGCATCCTGACCCAGCAGCCATACCCAAATGTCTGGAACGGTAACACATAGGCAGATGTCCATGGGTTCTCGTTGGAGCACTGCTGCTCATTATGCCCCTGGCAGATATGCCACAGGTCTTACAACCTCACGCATGTTCCAGGCTGTCATGGAGGCACAGGCACATATGGAACGGTACACCAGACAGGGACTAAGGGCACAGAGGGCCCATAACACCACTGTAATTGACAGTATCCGTGACCTAGCAGACGCCATCTGTAATTACACTGAGGTCACTGATAGATGTTGGGGTGAGACATTAGATGTTCTCCGCAATGTCATGTCCATGTGTCAGGACAGTGCGGGACAATTGAGACGTTGACATGGACGTATGCCAGCAACATCAGCAGTTGGCAGTCACCGTGAACGTCCCTCAAGTCACAGCCGCTCCCATAGTGCCAGTACCAGCCCCAGCAATGTTGGGGGTGGGCTGTCCATAGACCGTCCTAGAGGACCACAAGCACATGGCTCTGGACAGTCCCAGCAGGGACCTGGGTCCAGTGTACATCTGTCCCCCTCTGAGGATAGTACCCAGTCTGGCTTAGTACCTGATACTGTCAGTAGCACACCTGCCAGGCACAGGTACCGTATCCGTGGCCAGAGACGGTGATCTGTAAAGCCTGACAGGTACAGTCTGTGACAGTCCCACAAATCCCCGTATATGGCAGCCACATGCTGGAACTGTGTGCATGCAGATACACACACACATAAACCAGACGCCTAGGGCTAACACACACCCGCACACATTATATCAACATTGGCCCATAGCAGTACTCTTGGCCCTCACACACACACACACACACACACACACACACACACACACACACACACACACACACACACACACACACACACATGTCGATTGTATGGCTCAATGTAGGCCTCTGGCAAACCAACAACACACCCTGTGCATATGATGAAACCGGTGCCACCTCCTGTCATCTGTAACATTGATGCAGGAACAGGCTACCATGGCGCTGATGCACAGGGTGACTTTATAGCAGTATAGCAATGTTAGCATGTTGTCAGCAGTAAAGTGTAATGATATCCTTGAATGTGTAGCTGAGCAGGCATGATGCATTAAAGCTATGATTGTCAATGTAGTATTGTTTACACCAGTGTTAGTTCCAATAGTGTATTTTCCGCCCACGTGCCACTTAGCTGATGTGTGTAGTATTGGCGGCATGTGTTAGAGTGGACAGTACATGTGGGATGTGTGTAGCACAGATTTTCAGGTGTACATTTGTGAACATGGTGGAGGTGCACTGTCTGCACGTACGTGCATAGTGGACACATGGGCAGGGCGACATGCCCTGTATTACACAGTAACACTCCATAGTTTCTATTGGTGGCCAGTATGCTTTGTACTACACACATTGTGGAACTTGAGTACACATGTGTGTACGACATGGTTTGACACTGTGCTGTGGGTGATACTGTTATTATCTGTCATTGTTTTGCATTCTGGTAGTATACATAACCTCAACAGCCTGACCATAAACAATCGTTATATGATGTCTTGACAACTGACACACAGATGTAGGACACACAGTAACATCTGGATCCTTCAGGTACTATACTATGGCACTAACCAGTGGTATTCACCTGTATCCATTCCTGAGACCACTCCTGTTTGGCATATATCTCTCTTAGGTACAAGCAATCACAGTAGGGATATGCCGTCCACGTCTGGAAATGCATACTGTGGCCTATAATGCATTCTCCAGATGACACACACATCCTCCACAAGGGTATCATACAGACAGATACCTGTTGTCAAACCCATGCTGTAAAGCTATAAGCCAACTAAAGCATAGTCATCCACCTTTACAAAACATAGTATCCTCACAGTACCACATAGGTAGTAGCCACCAACATGTTGAACAGGTACCAATGTGCACATGCAGCCAAGTGTTACGTCATCTCTCCTTTGGTAATCGCATTTCCAAAGATATTTTGAAATCCCTTGGTGGATCACATAAGCAATAAGGGGTCTGCATGCATATCCACAAAGGTTGTTGTGCACCTATAATGAATAGCCATCACCGACAGACTTTGCTGAGTTTGAACATGTCTGAAATATACCTCAGCCATAAACCCTCACTCACACTATTCAATAGAAACCATAATGAGTGTGTGTGACACGGATGACCTAGGCCAGGGATCACTGCAGTGGCTGGGCTTGTCACAAGCATACAGATGTGACCTAAGGTCTGGAAAGTGGCAGCACACTCTCGCAAAGATGACAGATGTGTTCATGGAGAAAGCAGGGTTCCCACCCATGAAATAATTGAGGTCACATGTACGTATATGTATTTGCCACACAGCTACCTGACATGTGCAATGCACATACTGTTGTCATACTGATATGTCATACAGTAGTAAAAGCAAAACCCACAACACATTGACCAACAGTGTCACACACATAGAGCACACACACACTCCCCAAGTGCAGGGTTCACACCCCTACCTAACGACTGTATGATAACAGAGCAGTACACATTAACACAATATGCTATACACATTTCTGGAAGTTTTCTTTTCCACAGGTATATTTGTAGGATGGTGACATCATCAGACTTGACAAAGATAAGTATACCACTTTTAAGGTGTTTTACTACTCTTCAAAATGGTTGCTCCTCTCCAAGGAGATCACGCACAGTTGTCAAGTGCAGGATTCAAACCCCTACCTAACTACTTTATAATACTAGAGAAGTACCCATTAACACCACATGCTATACACATTACTGGGAGTTCTCTTTTTCCACAGGTATATTTGTAGGATGGTGACATCATCAGACTTGACAAAGATAAGTATACCAGTTTTAAGGTGTTTTACTACTCTCCAAAAAAGTTGCTCCTCTCTATGGAAATCATACACAGCTGTCAAGTACAGGATTCAAACCCCTGCCTAACTACTTTATGATACTAGAGGAGTACGCATTAACACGACACACTATACACATTACTGGGAGCTCTCTTTTCCACAGGTATATTTTTAGGATGGTGACATCATCAGACTTGACAAAGATAAGTATACCACTTTTAAGGTGTTTTAATAGTCTCCAAAAAGGCTGCTCCTCTCAAAGGAGATCACACACACAGTTGTCAAGTGCAGGATTCAAACCCCTACCTAACTACTTTATGATACTAGAAGAATACGTAGTTCCACAACATGCTATACACATTACTGTGAGTTCTTCTTTCCACAGGTATATTTGTAGGATGGTGACATCATCAGACTAGACAAAGTGGGTTACATTAGGTGGGCTACATAGAAGGAATTTCTAAACACTTTGGCCATGTGATCATCAAAGGAGAGTTTACTATCTCCCTGGGTCCCCAGGGCCATAATTACTTTCTCCATACGTACTGGATTACCACCTATGTGGTAATTTGTGTGCACTTCGTTTTATCCAAAGGGGATGACTATGCATTCTTTGGCATTCTGCTTGAGGGCATTGTTTTGACACCAGGTATCTGTCTCTGTAAGACCCTTCTGGAGGATGTCTGTGTCAGCCATAGAGTCGATTATAGACCACAGTTAGCAGTCATCTGCAAACCTGTTCAGCCATACTCCTCCCGTGCTTGCCTGTACCTCTGAGCAGTATCTACTGAACAGGTGGTGTCCCAGGACCAAAACTTGTGGGATGCCATTTGTGACTGGTTTATAGTCGGACATGGCACCCACAACTCTGAACTTGTGTGTTTGATCTGTGAGCCAGTTGCCCACCCATCCTGTGACATAGCTGTTAATGTTCAAGCTGGTAAGCTTGTCCATGATGACTAAGTGGGGAATGGTGTTGAAAGTCCTTAGTAAGGTCCAGGTGGGCTGTGTGGACTACTTTCACCTCCATCTTTGTCCTTGGTAACTTTTTCAAATGAGTCAACTAGGTTTAGGAGGCAGGATCTGCCTTTAACAAAGTCAAGTTGGGTAGAGTCCAGTGTCTGGAGGTCCCCAATGTCTCTGTTTATGGGTTTCATGATAATTTTCTCCTTAGCTTTGCAGACCAGGCTGAGTAGACCTATAGGGCAATGGTTTCCAGGTTCTGTTGTGGCACCCCCTTTGTGGAGCTGGATGACTGTTGGTGTATGCCGTTCTTTGGGTACATAGCCTGTGGTAAGGTTGAGTCTGGACAGTGAATGTAGGTGAGGGTGTAGTTCCTTTTCGGGCTGGTGTAAGATGCAGCCTGGAACACCTTCCTGTCTCATTGATGCTGTGTTCTTAGGTTTGGAGAGGGCTGTCTTTACCTGCATGTCCATGAAGTCTGGGGCTCTGCATTCTTCTGGGATGGACACAGGTTCTTTTGGGGGTGATGGCAGTGGAGTTTGCACTGAACCTGTCCCCCAGGATGTGGGCAATGTAAGCTGGTTCAGTGTATTTCTTGCCATTTGTCAGTAGCTGACAGCATATTTGGAAGTTGCCACCTTAATGTTTGGTATAGCTAATGAAGGCTTTGTGGTTATTATTCTTACATTCCTTGGCAATTTGTCTTTAGAAACTGGCCATGGTTTATTTTATGAGCGATCATTGTGTCTTCCTAATAATGATCAGTGATGCCTTTCCTTTTGTGAAGTTTGCTCTATCATGTGTTCGATTCCTCCTTCTGTTGTATAGCTTTTTTATGGGTAATGACCACAAGATTGGTTTCTTATTTTTGGAGGAGTGCATCTTGGTTTTATTTTTCATGTCTCGATCCCTGCATCCCTGTAGATGCTCATAGAATGCACTTGTAAATGATTCGGCAGATTGTATAGCATTATCCTATAGCAAGGGGGCTTTGGAACTTTCCACTTTGGTCTTGGGAAGTGTGCAGTTTGCTTTTGAAAATGTCTTCACAGTGGTTTCCTTGACTGGGGGTGGGTGGGATGTGGATGTCCATTGTGATTACTTTATGATCTGATATTACCAGTGAGGGGTTTATCTCTGTCGTGGAACACTGGTACCCCATGTTGGTGATGATCAGGTCTAGTATGTTGTCACCTCTAGTGGGCATGGTGACCAGCTGTTCCAGGGCATTTGAGTTTTCAAACTCTAGGAAACATTGGGCAAAGGACGTTGTACACAAGTAATTCTCCCACTCAATGTTTGGGTAGTTGTAATCTCCTCATATAACGGTGTTTGATAGGACCTTTATATTTTCCACTGTTCTCAGGAATACTGAGTGAGGTTCCTGAGACAAGGTAGGTGATCTGTAGCTGGCTACATTCTATAAGCAGCTTTGCCCAATGTTAGCTGCACTTGCATGGTCTCCAAGGCCTCATGCTGTGCCACTAACCTGAAGGTGTGGGTATCCATAAGGTAAATGGATACACCCCTTCCTTTTGTATTTCACTCGTGGTTTTGGAGCCGAAGATCAGAGGAATTATGAGTGTTTTACGTGGAGCATATCCAACAGCTCTGTGTTTGACATAGCTTTGTATGTTAGGCAGAGATCACCTCTGAGTAGGCGAAATGCGAGAGAGTACAGCTGGAGCATTTTGAGATGGTCTATGTATGGCATGTATTTCAGGCTGCTAATGCTTTTTGTGAGTTATTGCTGCAGGCTTTCCAGTTGTTGTACATGTCTTGTGAGGTACATAGCAAAAGGGGCATTATACTCCATTATAGATCTAGTGAGTGATGAGTATAGGGGAACAATGTCCTCTTCTATTCTGCATGAGACACCTTTTGTGATGAGGTGTGCCACATAGAAGGATTTCCTGACTACTGTGGGGATGTGATTATCACAGGTGTGTCCACTGTCCACTTGTGACCCAAGGTCTCTTATCACACTTTCAGTGTTAAGTATACTACTGCCTATGTTATAGTTCATGGCTACAGAGTTTTTACCAAAGGGGATGACAATGCACTTTTTGGCATTGAGCTTGAGCCCATGGCTTTGACACCAGCCATCTGTCTCAATGAGGCCCTTTTGTAGGATGTCCACATCTTTAGTATTTACAATTATGGCTCCTAGTTTGCAGTCATCTGGAAACTTCATTAGCCACAGACCTTCCCTGTTAAAGTTTACTTCAGGGAAGTAGATACAAAACAGGACAGGACCCAGGACTGGGCCCTGTGGTACTGCACTCATCACTGGTCCAAAGTCATACTTGGAGTCTGCTACTTTCACAGTGTGTGCTCTGTCAGTAAGCCAGTTGGCAACCCATCTTGTGACATAGCAATGTATACCTAGTTTAGGGGGTTTATCTATAATTCCAGAGTGTGGGATGGTGTTGAAAGCTGTGGCAAGATCTACACAGGCTGTACAAAACACCTTACCCTTGTCTACAGTTCTGGTGACTGCTTCAATGTCATCTAGCAGGTTTAGGAGACATGATCTGCATTTTACAAACTCAACATGGTTGTGGTCCAGAGTTTGGAGATTACCAATGTCTTTTTTTATAAGTTGTATGATGATACTTTCCATGGCCTTGCAGAGCAGGCTCATCAGGCTAATGGGGTGCTAGTTCCTGGGGTCCGTGGTGTCTCCACCCTTGTGTAGTGGGATAACCGTCGCTGTGCACCATTCATCAGGCACAAAGCCTGAGGTGAGGCTATAACTGAACATGGTACATCGGTGTGGTGCCTGTTCATTCTGCAGTTTGTGTAGAACACAGCCTGGGAAGTTATCTGGTTCCATGGATGCTGTGATACTGGCTTCAGAGAGTGTTTTTTACCTGTGCAGCCATGATGACAGCAACTTTTCAGTCTTCCATTATAGAGATGTGCTCTTTCATGGGTGAGAGGGGGGTAAGGTTAACACTGATCCTATCTGCCAGGATGTTGGCAATATCAGTTGGGTCTGTATATTTAGTGCCATTGAGCTGTAACTCAGAGCAGATCTGAGTGTTGCCATGACATGGACCTGTCTGTTGGGCAGAGATCTCCTGAGTAGACAGTATGCAACAGAGTACAGATTGAGTTAAATTCAGTCTTGTTGCATGGGGTAACTGTTTGAGGCCAGTAATCCTCCTGTTGAGGTACTTCATTGGTCTTTCCAGCTGCTGAAGGTGCCTAGTCAGATTCATCGCAGGTGTGTTGTGGTACTCTGTGACGGGTCTGATGACTGATGAGTAGAAGGAACCTCCTTTGACCTACATGCAAAGACCTTGGCAGTTTGTGGGAACACATAGCATGATTTTCTGACCACTTTGTGAATGTGTTTCTGGAAGTACAGATGACTATCCACATTTGTCCATAGATCCCTTATTATCACCTCCATATTTAGGGTGGTGGCACCTATGTGGTATTTTATGACTGTAGCTCAAGGACATACTTTTGACACCACATCTGTCTGACTGAGACCCTTTTTAAGGATGTCTCTGTTGTCCCAAACATTGATTATGACAACTTTTTGGCAGTCATCCACAAACTTTGCTAAACATAGCCCTCATGTGTTTGACTGTATTTCTGAAAAGTATACACCAGACAGGAGGGGTCCCAGGACTAAGCCATGGGGGACAGCAGTTGTTACCAGCTTGTACAGGAGACCACAATTCTTACCTTGTGTGATCTATCTGTGCCCCAGTTGGCAATCCATCAGATGACAGACATATTTATGCACAGGTTGTTGATTTTGTGGATACGACATGTGTCTGGGATGTTGGCAAAGGGCTTTTCAAGGTCTATGTGGGACGAGTGTAGCTCATTTCATTGATGTATGTCCTGGGTGACTGCCTTGTAAACAGTCTAGCAGGTTTGGGAACCATGATCTGCCCATGACCAAATTGTAATTGTTAGGGTTGGGTTTTGTTCATAGGTTCATAGGTTCATAGGTTCATAGGTTTATACTAGGCTATCTGCCCGAGGGCATTTACAAGCCTAGCCCATAGTTTTGTGGCTTACGCCACCCCTTTAGTATGGGGAACTATACCCATTATTTTGCTGTGCCTCTGTCAAGCAGTGACACTGAGGTAATCCCTGGGATATATCTGCGATCTCCCATCCATTGGTCAAGATTTCTCTTGAACAAGGCCAGCGAGGTGCTCTGCCTCACATATACCGGGATTTTGTTCCACAGCATAGGGAGTCTTTGGGTGATGAATCTATCCCTCCAGCACGTCCTATTAATAGCCGTGTCGAGGTTTAAGTCTCCGCCCTTGTGGCTCTGACGGATCTAGATTTATTGAGGTGAAGCATATTCATCAAATCTGGGCTTGACATGGCCTTGTATGTCAGGCACAGGTCACCTCTGAGCAAGCGGTGGCGACTGAATAGAGCTGAAGTTCTTTCATTCGGGCAGCATAGGACAGATTTTTGAGACCCTTTATCCTTTTGGTGAGGAACTTTTGTGGCCTCTCCAGCTGCTGCAAGTGTTGGGTCAGATACATTCCGAATGGGGCATTGTACTCAATCATTGGTCTGATGAGTGATGAGTACAGGAAACTATGACCTCCTTGATCTAGATGTGAATCCCTTCATGATAAGGTGGGCAATGTAGAAGGTCTTCCTAACTACTTTAGCTACATGGGTGTCGAATGACAGGCTACTGTCAACCTGGGTCCCCAGGTCCCTAATAACTTCTTCTGTGCTCAGTGGATTGCCACCTATGAGGTAGCTAGGGGTAACCTTGTTTTTCCCGAAGGGTATGACTATGCATTTTTTGGCATTTAACTTTAGGCCATGGCTCTGGCACCAGTTATCCGTTTCTGTGAGACCTTTCTGAAGGATATCTGTGTCAGATGTGTTTTCGACTCACGGCCCAGTTTGCAGTCATCTGCAAACTTTGTCAGCCATAACCCTCCTGTGTTTGCTTGTACTTGAGAAGTAGATGCCAAACAAGAGCCCAGGACTGAGCCCTGTGGGACACCACTTGTGACAGGCTTAGAGTCTGACATGGCCAGCAACTCTGACCCTGTGGGTTCTGTCCAGCCAGTTTGCAACCCATCTTGTGATGTATGGGTTAACACTTAAGCTGATGAGTTTTTCAATGATACCCGAGTGGGGTATTGTATCAAAAGCTTTCGCCAGATCGAGGTATGCTGTATGGACTGCTTTTCCCTCATCAATGGCTTTGGTGACTGTTTGAAAAAGTCAACCAAGTTTAAAAGGCATGATCTGCCTTTGACAAAGCCAAACTGGGTTGGATCCAAAGTCTGCAAATTCCTATGTCGTTGTTTATGAGATCCATTATGATCCTCTCCATGGCTTTGCAGATAAGGCTTGTCAAGCTAATGGGCGGTAATTTCCTGGGTCGGTGGAGGCACCGCCTTTATGAAGTGGGACCACTGTCGCAGTGCGCCACTCCCTGGGAACGTATCCAGAGGTGAGACTATGATTAAACAGCTGTCCTAGCTGTGGGTTTAATTCCTCGTTGAGTTCGTGGAGCACACAGCCGGGCCATCAGGTCCCATGGATGCTGTGTTTTTTGCTTTGGAGAGAGCAGTTCTCACTTGGGCGTTAGAGATGTTTGGTGGGCTACAATCATTTGGTATAGATATCTCACCTTTTGGGGGGGGGGGGGAGACGTTTGCACTGAACCTGTCAGCCAGTATGTTGGCAATGTCTGTAGGATCAGTAATCTTCACATCATTTTGAACTAGTTCTGAGCATATCTGGGAGTTTCCTCCCAGGTTTCTAACATAGCTGAAGAAGGCCTTATGATTGCAGATCAGGCTTAATATGCTTATAAGACAATAGTTCCCATGTTCTGTTGTGCACCAACACTTGTGGAGTGTGTCAAACGTTGCTGTAACACATTCAACAGGTTTCATATCCTGTGCAGAGGGTGAGTCTCAACAGACTATTCAGGTGCAGGCTCTGTTTGGTCTGGAGTTCACTTATAACACAGCTAGGGAAACAATATAATCCCATAGACGCCGTGTTTTCAGGTTTGGATGGAGCTGTTTACCCATTCTATATGTGATATCTGTGCTTTCACAGTCTCCAGGTATGATGATAGGGCCTTTTGTCAGTGAGAGGGTGGTATGTATGTATGGGCCTTTCTGACAGGATGTTGGCAATGTCAGTCATTTACAGTTTGCACTGACTCAGGACATATATGAGTGTACACTGCTATTTATGACATAGCGGAAGGAAGCGTCATGGTTCTCTATGGACTCCTTCACAGATTTGTTTGCCAGAACATGGATTGGATAATATTTGGAGTGCACATTGTTTGTTGATGATACTGATTGCAGGTTTATTGATCTTTGCTTTTTCACTTTCTGTGAACACCTTAAGTACTTGTGGTACATAGTTTGCTTATGACAGGGTTCCAATATATTATATGTGTCTGTTTTCATATAACTGTGTGCACAAGGCAGGATTGGTGAATAGTGACAGGTTCCTGGGGTGAAACATGCAACTGCCAGATATGTGTAGCCCATTGCTGTACTCAGACATGGCCTAAGTGTGTGAGCATGCCCAGTATGACCTTTCAGTGTGTTGCTGAATGAAATCCACCACATTTGTTGAAGTGTGTGAGCATGCCTGGTATACACATTTATACTATATGTGTGTGGAAAATCAAGTTGTATTTTACTGCAGGGATCACCTTTGTGTCATAACTCAACAGGGATTATGCTGTGCCTGCAGGGCTTCCATGAGACACTTTGCATAGACTTATCAACATTTCTACATACAGGGGGACAGCTATTCTTTTGCACATTTCTACCCGGGGACACACCTGATTGTTACTGTGGGTGTACATAGAATGAGGGGTTCACCTGACACTTATACACATTTGCTAGGCCTGCACTTCTATATAAGGTACACCATTTCAGTCTGTACTGTTGCCTATCGTACTGGCTTGAGGCATACTACTGTACTACGGGTCTTAGCATCCAATGTCATGTATATTAGATTGCGACTTCATAGCCTACCCAACGCACATCACACCACCTGGTCTGCTGTTCTCTGTCTGCATAGGCCTGTGGGGGAGGTTACCCATATGCCTCTTTAGGGTCATGATACAGCATTTCTTTGTGTTTGCATTAGTGTACAATTGTCCTGCTATGTCTGTGCCAGTATAATGCTGTCATGGCTTAGTGGTTCAGTACTGTGACTATAGTGCACTGTATCCTGGGTTTGAGCCCTGTCACTGCTTTTTATTTTCATGCTGGGCAGACCAGACTACTTAAGGAACAGTACAGCAAATATGAGCATGTTTACCTGACTTTGCTCAACTTTGCTCCACCATGCCCAACATTGCTCAACGTTGCCCGACGTTGCACTAGTTAGCGCGGGCAATTTTGTTTACATATACAAAATAGTAGTAAAAGCTGCTTAGCACTGCTTTATATTGCTTAAAACATGGCAATCATGCCTCAGGTGGTGCTGCAGGGCTGCCTATGTCAGATGCACATAGTACACTCCCTATACATGTTTAAAAACAGGTAGTGTCAAGTTAAGCATCCCTTTTATTTTATGTGCGAGTCAGAGAGAGGTATCATTTCCAGGTTTCCTACTGAGCCAATATATGTGCTATGCATTGCCTCTTTGCCAAGGCCAAGGCATACTGGGCACACCTCCTTCTGCCTACTGGGGCAGACTCAGGTTGTTCCTCCTCTGAAGTCACGCTGTGCCTGTGATGGCCTTGGCAATGGTGGGAGGCTGTTTGGCCCTGCCCCATGCTGTTCCTGCTGCAGCTGTTTTCTCAGTATCATATTGTGTAGCATGGAACATATCATGGCAATTTGGGTACATGTAGTTGGTGAATACTGCCAGGCTCCACCAGATGTGTCCAGGCACTGGAACCGTGACTTGAGAATCCCAAACACACGCTCAATTACATTTCGTGTTTGTGCGTGTGCCTCATTATGGAGTTCTTGTTCAGGTGTGTGTGCATTTCTGATGGGTGTCATCAGCCACGGCTCCAGTGCGTATCCAGCATTCCCCACTAGGTGACCGAAAGGGATGTCCCCATTGGCAAATGTCTGGTGCAACAACATCAGATGCTAGATATGGGAATCGTGGTAGCTTCCAGGACAGTCAGCACACACATTCACTATTATGTCCTGGGCATCGCACACGACCTGGCAGTTGATGGAGGGGAAGCCCTTGCGGTTAATGTAGGCCCTACCCCACTCACCGGCTGGTGCTTTGATGTGTATGTGCGTGCAGTCAGTTGCACCCACTACCTCAGGGTATTTGCTGGAAGAGATGCATATTGCTGGCCAATGCCTCACAGGAATTGGGGAAATATACATGATCACCGATATGTGCTGACATGGCATTCAGAAACCGGTGTAGTACCCTGGATACTGATGCCTGTGAAATCCCCATCATATCACCAGTTGGTCTCTGGAAGGTACCTGTTGCTAGTATTCTTAGGCCAACACATACCTTGGTTTCCACTGGGATGGGTTCCCCTCTGTTGGTTCTGTGTGTGAGGCATGGCCTGCACAGCTCAACAATTTGCTGCAGGAGGTCTCTGTCCACTCTATAGCACTCCACTATCTCCAGCTTATGTAGCCCCTGGTAGGTTACCCTGGGTCTGTACACTCTTCTCTGTCTCCTCACTGTGGGTTGCTCAGCAACATTCGCAATGGCACCACCCTCAGCATCTTGCACATGTTGCCTTATAATAACAATGGCAGCCCCTAACATTGTTTTGTCTGAGTTAAGCTTTTTAAGTTTTCACTCTCTTTGTATACTGCAGTATTGCAGTGTTTCTGAGAAAAACATGGGGGAATGTTGTTTGCAGAGTTTTAAGTGCTGAGCTGGGCTGGGCTAGTGTACTGCCTGTGTAATTGGCTGATTCTAATTGATTTCACCCGGCAGCTCTGCTAGTTCTCCTTGGTTAACTTCCTACTACTTCTTTTCCTTCCTTTTCCCTTTCTGTTTCCACAGGGGGCAGCACCGTGCAAACAAGCACAAACACGTGCACATGGGTGCTCACGCACGCAGACAGGCTTACACAGGCTTAGGCGGGTGCACACGCACACACACACACACACACACACACACACACACACACACACACACACACACACACACACACACACAGGCTTAGACGGGTTTACAGGTGCGCACACATGCACACATGGTTTAAGCACGTTTGCAAGAAAATTCAGTGATATCCACGGCGTACACCTTCGGTTTCTGGGTTTCAGTTAAGACAACTGTAGACATGCCTCTTCCAATCCTGAGTAACTCACAGCAAACACAAGCCACTCTGCTCCAATGAGCTTACAGTCTTTCATACATACCCCCTCATGATGTCACCTATCTTCTACTCTACTACTCCCCTACTCCTACACTTACACTCTAGGGACATGGCTCACATGCCAGGGAAAATTGGGATTCACTATCCTTATCCTCATTTGCATAGGAGTGCCTACTAACGCTTGGTTACATCTATCAAACTGAGCTTCTCCCCTTAGCAACCACTACTCAGTAGCCATGTTGTCTTCAGCCTGCCATTCACCTGCATGGCAGAAGAATATTTTTAATAAGAATGCCAATTTTTGGCTTTTTTTAAATTTTCTGTTTTTTAAAGAACCACACGTTTGCGCGGCGCTGTGCTATGCTTAAACATCGGAGATCAGAGAAAAAAAATGATTTTTATTAATTTTCAACAGATCAAAAATGCCAATGGCCTTATATTTGGCCATTGGCATGATTCCTCAACTGGATGCATCCTTTATTTGCAGCTGTCATAGCTCCATTTTGCTATTTGCAGAACGGTACTATGTTACCAATGGAGTACATTTCTGCAAATAACTCTACTCTTCCACGGACAGGTTAGTATTTCCTGGATCGCAAATTTATCTCATTTGCATAGCTTTCAGCAGCAAATGAGGTAATTTGCATAACATAACACTGTCCATGCAAGAGTAGTTTTAGGAGCTCTCATGCACGCCCCTGCCAGCTGTTGCGGATCGCTCGGCAGACATATTGGCTGTCTGCCGGCTTACACTATTCTTAGACTCCGTGCAAGCCTTCATGAATCCGGCCCATTATATGTACCTTTCTGGGGAAAAGAAATGAGTAGATGCAATCTTTGTAAAACAAGTGTATGACAACCAGAAGAATGTATCTAAGCATATGTGATGGAAGCCTTCCATAAATGGAAGGTTTATATATATACATATATATATATATATATATATATATATATATATATATATATATATATATAGGTATGCATGGATTTGGTCGTACGGCCATTTGTCGAACACAACATGTCGAACTGCAGAACGCCAGTTCGGCATAATTGCAAACTCAATTATGTCAAAACGCTAAACATCCCCCTTTTGGATCCATGGTAGTGCTTGTTTAGGTGGTAGAGCGGTTGGAAATGTCGAATTTCAAATTTTATATGACATTCCGACCATTCAACATCTAAATCTTCGACATATAAGTTTGAAGAACACCCTGTTTGACAATTATATATATATATATATATATATATATATATATATATATATGTGGGATTGGTACTGATACCTGAAGGAACTTTCCACCGAAGCACAAAAAAGCCAGGCATACTTCAGAAAAAACACTTTCGCGGAAGTATGCCTGCAGCTAGAGGGACTCATGGGGGATGACTGTTGTGGAGATCGTACTATGGTGCGAATAAGGGAATATTCCGTTTTTGTGAGAATATTAAAGTAGGGGGTGTGCAGAAGGGCTTGCCCTCCCCTCTGCATAAAAGTAGATTTATTGTTTTTTTGGGGGTTTTTTAACGTATTTTCACAAAAGCGCTTTTTGGTGAAAGCGCTTTTGTTAAAGTGTGTTCATTGATTGTGGATTCGGACTATTGAACTTTCGTTCAATAGTCCTAGATCCATATATATATATATATATATATATATATATATATATATATATATATATATATACACACACACACACACACACACACACACAGATTCTAGATAAGAGAGGTTTAAAGCTATGGCCAGACAGGAACTGCACATGAGAGGCAGACTGTAGTAATCAGAAATCTACCATTCCATAACTGGCATCTTTTGGAAAGGTAGTCTCTCCTATGTCAAATCCCTGAATTGACAAATCCCAGAAAGAGTTTGGCCATGTTTCATAAAGTTGCTTCAGTAAAATCAAGGAGGCTAGCTGCAAGAAGCAGGCAAAAGCTGATATGGATATAACAGACAGGGCTTGGGCCACAGACTGAGCATCCAGCCATATAATAAGGCAGGGTTGGGAGGGTGGCCTAATGGTTAAGGTAATAATAAGGCTCCAGGCTCCTTCCTTCGTTAAAATTCAAAAGATTTAATTGCTTTAAGCGCGATCAGTAACAGTACACTTTTCGTCAGTAAATGTAAACCAACTTCTTCAGAAGCAAAACAGTGCTTAACATAGGCACCAAGCTTGAATACTCACAAGTTCCTTGGTACACTGAAAGCCGCCATTAATTAAGATAGTACATAATTGTTTTCACCTGGTGGTTGTCATGGTTACCCCACTTTGTAGGGCTAGCTTTGCAAGCAGCCGAAAACAAAGTTGACTGTTAATATACAGCCTTAATACACTTCCAGTTACCGGGTTGAGAGCATTTGAGCAGTGATGGTAAGCAATAGTAACGGTATTAAACAACGGACAAACCCTAACCATATTATGTCAAATTCAAGCATATGCCAGAATATCTTCATACAAAAAACATGGTACATCTTCCTTAGTACTGTTCAACAACCGTGCTACATACGGGTGTTATTCAAATTCACTCCGTGTTTAAACTTGTGCGGGTTTGCCTGATTTTTTAACAGTAAGTCTTGTACATCCATGGATTTTTACTAAACAGTACTAAGGAAGATGTACCATGTTTTTTGTATGAAGATATTCTGGCATATGCTTGAATTTGACATAATATGGTTAGGGTTTGTCCGTTGTTTAATACCGTTACTATTGCTTACCATCACTGCTCAAATGCTCTCAACCCGGTAACTGGAAGTGTATTAAGGCTGTATATTAACAGTCAACTTTGTTTTCGGCTGCTTGCAAAACTAGCCCTACAAAGTGGGGTAACCATGACAACCACCAGGTGAAAACAATTATGTACTATCTTAATTAATGGCGGCTTTCAGTGTACCAAGGAACTTGTGAGTATTCAAGCTTGGTGCCTATGTTAAGCACTGTTTTGCTTCTGAAGAAGTTGGTTTACATTTACTGACGAAAAGTGTACTGTTACTGATCGCGCTTAAAGCAATTAAATCTTTTGAATTTTAACGAAGGAAGGAGCCTGGAGCCTTATTATTATTTTTATTTATCAGTTGGTTTTTCTTGGACATTTCTAATGGTTAAGGTGTTTGCCTTACAAACACAAGGTACAGGGTTTGAATCTCACAGGGGATAATTGGCTAGGCTTAAAATGGCTCGCAAAGGCAGTTAGCCTAGTACTAATCTATGAACCTATATAAGCAGTGGGGGTGTGGGGGTTGCAGGGGGGCTTGCCCCCCTGCAAAAATGTGTTCTACTTTGCCAGACATGCCTCCAGTAATCATATATACTAACTCGGAGATCACACTACAGTGGGGGAAAAGAATATATTTCCTTATTCCCACTGTACCATTATTCTGTTAACTGACATGAGTCGGTTAACTGCGTTTCATGAAAGTGTACTTTTGGTTAAGTGCACTTTCATGAAACTGGATGTCTGCTTTCTAATCTTTGAAGAAATGAGTTTTCAAAGATTAGAAGTAGACCCGTTTTTTACATAATAAAGCTGCTTGAACAAAGCCCACAATTGTTCATCTGTTTTATCCTGAGCAGACGAGTGACATGGTGAAGAACCAGAAACAAACTAAAGGTAATGAAAACTTGCATGAATGATTTATTTTATTAAAAAGATAAAACAGAGCATTACAAGGGCACAGAACACATTATTAAGCAAACGAATAGCACGGAAACATTTATTAAGCAAATAAAATTCATAAAAAGCTTGTTAATTAAGCAAAATGTTCAAAAACAATTATCAGTAAAGCACATAAGGGGATAGAAATTACCTTGACATTGCAAAACGAGCATGTTTAAAGTAAAACCAGTATGTTTAAAGTAAAACAAGCACAAGAAAAGTATAATGGGCCTGAAAAGAGATTAAATGGATAAAACCAATGTAATAAAAGGTAAAAATGTATTTATTTGTGATTTTATTTGCTTTTGTTGACCAGGAAAGTCCACTGGGCTGAAATGAGTCCATTTTCAGTGGAGGCCTGGGGAGAAAAGCTCCATATACATAGTACAAGCTAGCAGTCTTTAGTTAAACATAGATCACAAAGGATAAAACATAAAACTCACTTGAAATGTTATATAATTCTTGACTCATGATAAAGTAAACATTACAAGCTAAAAGAAAAATATTTTTGAGCAGACAAGTCATACATATTATGCACTTATAGTATTACAGTTGTTCTTATTGGAGGAGAAGATGAATGACCTAGAATGTGCTTTTCAGGTAGTCTTCAGAGGATATAGTTTAATCAAGCAATAGAGGACAGGGATATAGTGCATGAGCAAATCCATTGAGTAGAAAGATGTTGTAGAGACTTTTTGAACAAGGAGGCACTACTAATGGTCCGAAGGTCAGGTGAGAGAGTGTTCCAGAGTTTGGCTATGGTAAAAGAGTAGAGGTTTTAACCAGTAGGGAGCTTTGGCCAGTTCACTTGGATTAGAGATTGATTTTCAGATCTGAGATGCCTGGTTGGTAAGGTGTGAAAAGGGGAGTAAGGGCTGGGCATGCAAAAGCTTTATAGATAATGTTGTGTGCTGTAAATAGTTGTATGTATGTGAGACGTTGTGGGAGTTATAACCAGTTCGGGATTGTCGTGAACAGCAGTGATGGGATGAATATTTTGCATTAGTTAGAGACTTGGCAATTTGGTTATAGCAAGTGTCCATCTTAGTTTTTAAGCCAGACTGGATATTTATTAGAATGGCAGCACCATATAGGAGAGAAGGAAGAAGGAATGTTCAGGCCAGTGTTTTTCTGGTAAAGTGGTTTAAAAAGTGTTTATGTCTATAAAGGGTGCCAAGTTTTTTGGTAAGTATTTTAATGTTGTTGTGGATGTGCTGGTCAAATAATAAGTTTTCATCTATGGTAACACCAGGTAGCTTGGTATAAGGAACTAACTCTAAGGCAGTTTTGTTAGAGGAGTAGATGATAAAATTAGATTTCTTGATAGTGGTATTTTTTTGGGAGGTGAAAAGAAGGAGCTTTGTTTTTTTTTGGGTTTAGAACCAGATGGTTGTTGGTCATCCACAATTTGGTTGTGGAGAAAGTGTTTTGGGTCTTAGACAGAAGTTCTGATTCTGAGAGGGCAGAGCAGATAATTGCAGAGTCATCTGCATATTGAACAACAGAACTGCGAGGGAGAGCAGTGTGAAAGTTATTAATGAAAATGCTGAAGTGTAGAGGCCCTAAGATGGACCCTTGGGGGACACCAGTTTAAGTAGTAAGAAAAGGTGAATGGGAGTGTAGCCATTTTGTTGATTGTTGTCTGTTTGTAAGATAGTTGGCAAACCAGTCTAGGACAGGAGTGGGCATGCCTAGGTGTGATAGTTTTGAGAGAATGAGAGACTGGCAGATGGTATCAAAGGCCTTTGAGAGATCAAGGATGAGTGAAGAGACAAGTTTACCTTCATTACGGTCATGATTAACAGTATTTAAGTAGGATAGGAGAGCAGTAGTGATGATGTGTCCAGGCCGGAAACCATGTTGAGCAGTGGAAAGGAATTGATTTCAGATTAGGTAATTCATAAGTTGGGTATGAATACATTTGTCCATAATTTTAGAGATGGGGGATAGTATGGCTATGGGATGGAAATTGGAGATGTCATTGCTGTTACCGCCTTTGTGTAGTGTGAGGATATAGGCTTGTTTAAAAAAAAAGGGTGCATAGGATTCTAGGGCAGATCTGTTTATGAGAGTACTAATGGGCTAACTTATAGATCTAGATGAGATTTGTAGATACTCCATGGGTAAGTTGTCAGGGGCAGTACTGCCAGCTTTGACCTTTAGTTATGGTGGTGGTAGGAATCAGAGAGAAAGAAAAAGGCTGGGAAGAAGAGTTTATTGAGGGGTTCTGAGTGGGTATTGGGGTGTGAGTGTGATTACACTGGTGGCAAGTTTGGATATAGTTTCTATAAAATAGCAATTAAACAGTGAGGCTATTACTGTTGGAGGTTTGTCAGGATTTGGGCATGATTTACTCTTGGTGCCAGGGTTTAAAAGAGTGGAGACAGAGTTCCAAACATTTTTTGGATTTTGATTACAATTGTTTTGGGGAGAAAGGTAGTAGTGTTTTTTATCTTTTATAACTAGATGTTTTACTTGATTGCAGAGCTGTTTATATAGCTGGAGATCTAAGGGGGTTTTATTTTTCTGCCATTTTTCCATGTTCTGTCTCTGGTAGTCATGAGTATTTTGGTATCCCTAGATAACCAAATAGCATGATTTGTTTTTATTCTCTTCTTTTGGAGAGGGGTCATTCTATTGAGTATACTTAGGAATGCTGACTTAAAAAATGTCAAAGGGGTAGAAATTTTAGACTGCTCCAATCAATTTTACTCAGTGTTTCATTAAAGGTTGTAGGGTTAAAGTTAGCTAGATTTATAGTGCGTTTGTACTCATGTTGGCTTAAGGTTGTGGGTGTATTGCGAATTATATATGCAGGGTGATGGTCACTGATATTGCAAGGCAGAGTTCCAGCTGAGGGTCTGACACTAAAATCCAGTCTAGGATGGAACCATTGTTGTTGTTTTTCTTGGGCTGAGTTTTACTACTAATAAGCTGATTGAGGTTATAAAGATTAACGTGTATAGTTAATTTTTTCTTAACGTGTAATTTTTTCTCCTGACTGTATGAATTTTGTTTCATTGTATTGCTTGTTTATTATGCTTGCTCTTTATGCAGATTTTATGTAATTGTATTTCCTGACTGTATGAATCTTACTCTTGTATTTTACCATTAACTTTATGTAACCTTGTTTCATTGTATTGCTTGTGGAGCTTTTCTCCCTGGGCCTCCACTGAAAATGGGCACTTCTTGGCCCAGTGGACTTCCCCGGTAATCAAACTGAAATAAATAAATAAATAAATAAAATAGTTGGCGAGGGATTTGCATGGTCTAGCCCGTTTATGTTTATGTCACCTAGAATTATTGTTTCATTGTGGATACTGCTTGAGATCTAGGCTAAGATTTCTTCTGATATAGGAATATTATTACCTAGTGGGATGTATATGGCTACCAAGCAAATACTTTTGAAATTGTTCAGTTTTAGATGTGCAATAATGAGTTCAGCTGTAGAGAAATGGGGAATAGAGCTAGAGTAGGAGACTATGTTAACAGTGTTTTAGTAGAGAACTGCAACCCTGCCCCCTTTCTTGTGTGGTCTGTGTGTTCTTAAGCAGGAGAAACCAGGGGAGAGGGATTTGGAGTCTTTTATGTATGGTTTTAGCCATGTCTCAGTTACAGCAAATATATCAGGTTTAGAAGGGGGTATCCAGGAATGGAATTCTGGCATCTTGTTTCTGATACTTTGTCAGCTAATGGTAAAGATATTCAGGAATTTGTGATGTTTAGAGGAGTGTGGAGGACAGGGTGTGGGTCTGGGGTTAGGGTGGATGTCCCCATATTGAGGTAAAGTAGAAGCAGTGTCTGATTGTTGTATAGAAGATAGTCTATGTTTAGAGTTATACAGTGTTGTGAGATATGCTGTACTTGGAGTACTGTGTTTTTGTAAAAGGATTATAGGTTTGAGGAGTAGCAATGTATTAGTATCATAAAGGCTAGAGGATATTTCAGAGTAAGATTTGTAATTAGAAGATTGGATAGAAGTAAAGGATGTGGTTATAGATTGTGCGTAAGATGTAGTGGTGTAAGATATAGAAGGAGGAGAAGAGTTAGAGCAAGAAGGAAGAGTACTATTGTTGGGGTTAATAGTGACATTGTGAGTTGAGTTCATTGTAGTAATGCAGGACAGAGGCCTACTAAGAGGAAGAAATGCAAGATTATTGAGAAAGATTAGGCAAATTAAAGATGTGTGTGGTCAAACTGATTTGGAGTCTGATAATTGGCTATACTGTGGTAGGTGAGTTTAATTAAACTGAATGGGGTGTGTGTTGATTGGTAGGTTGATTGTAGGTGGAGTTATGGTTACCTATAAATGTAATTGATATTGGGGTAGGTGAGAATGGGAGTAGGGTAGGGGAATAGAGAAGGATGGTCCAGACCCTTGTGCAGCACTGAAAAAAGACAATCAGTAAGATGAGTTATATTTGGAAATAGAGCTTGAAATATTGGATAAGAAAGAGTAGAAGGGTGGACTTTATAGGTATTAGCAGGAAAGAGACAGCAGGGCAAAACTGACTAGGTGCTAGGCTCTGAGAGAGAAGCATCTGATAACTAAGATGTTGTAAGCAGAGGGGAAATAAAGCTTGAGGTAGGAGTAAGGTATAGTCAGGGTACTGAACCAACTGTTAGTGATAGCTACCAGTTAGAGGGAGGAGGAGGTATTGGGCTGAAGATACAGAGAAGATTAAGGCAATATGGAGTAAAGGGAGGGACAGGAGGAGTGATGTACAAAGGGAATCAGGAGTAAGAGACCGAGGTACAGACTCACATTAAGCATAAATAAAGCAAGGTGACTGCATGTTTTTTGGCAAATTACTATGTTTTGGCATTTCGTATTGATTGAAGCTATTCGGGGCATAGCTAGAGTTATTTGAAGTGTCTCAAAGTGTGTAAAAGTGCTTACAGTGTATGTTTATTATTGTGCATTTATTCCAAAGAGTTTATTGTGTGCAAAGTAAAACTATTTCCTGAAGTGCAGTCAAAATACAGCCATTTCGAAACGTTTCTTGTGCTGGGCGTGTCTATTCGGAAAGGGCCACCATTGCAGAGTGTTTCTTGCACTGTACAGAGTTATTTAGCAAAGTACAGCCATTTTGGAAGAGTTTCAGTGTGCTGTGTACTGTTTATTCATGAAATGCAGTCTCTTCAAAATGTTTCTTACTCTGAGCTTCTTCTGCCCAGTTTATTCACAGTACAGTTATGTTGATAAGATGTGATTTCTCAAAGTACAGTGATTTCAATTGTGTTCTTGTGTCATGGAGACTTATTTCATAAAGTATTTCACAAAGTTCAGTTATTCAGAGGCTTATTGTGCTATTGGGCATAGTTACAAGTACTGGCATAAATTTCCAGCATATGTGTATGTGTGTGTATTCGTACATACTTGCAAAAGCCTTCACTGATATCTGTTATTATGGCAGAAGTATTTTGCAGACCAGGTCCACTTGTATTTGATCAGATTGTTGCAGGGAATTGGAGAATATTTGAGTAAGATTACACAAGCAGCTTATTCTGACAAAGATGCATGCACCAGGGCATTTATTTTGCTAAACCTAGCTGGGTCAGAGGCCACTGAAAGAGAATGTTCATTTGTGTATGCACCAGCAGTATATGAAGGAGAGGGGGAAACTGTCATATTGTTGTACAGGCTGAAGCAAGGGAAGATCCTGAGAGTTTGAAACAGAAATACAGAGAAATGTGCAACCCCCAGACAAACATTACATTAGAGAGGCATTTGTTTTCCACAAGAGATCAAAAGTCAGGAGAAACTTTTGCAGCTTATATTACTGATCTAAGAAGCAAAGTTAAAATGTGTAGGTTTGGTGATTTAAAATATAAGTTAATAAAGGACAGGCTTGTGTGTGGTATTAATAGTGCTGCTGTGAGAAAGATTTTGCTTCAAGACTGTGACTTAATGCTGAGTAAAGCTATTGAGATTTGTCAAATCCATGAAGTTACAGAAAGGCACACAAGTATGGTTGCAAGTGATAAGAGCATGGTTTCAGCAGGCTCCAGAGCAAATGTAGACAGCATACAGCATGTGGCTAGTAGAAGCAGGCCTAAGCACATGGCAGCTGCAGCCCCTGTGGGTGTGACAGGGAAAACCCGTAGTCTTCCAGAAAGTTCTATATTAGTTCAGTTAAAAGAGCATGCTCAGTGCGGTACAAGGGTGAGTAAGCAAAACCCAAGTCAAGCTTTATTGTTAACTGTCACAATTGTGGTGCCAAACATGAGTCTAAAAGAGAAAAGTGCTTAGCATTTGGTCAGCAATGCCACAAGTGTAAAAAATGGAACCATTTTCAAAAGTTTTGCAAATCAAGTAAACCTCACTCAGTTAGAAAGGTTACTTAAAAAAAACAAGTTGATCATATAGAAATGTATTTATTATTTATTTATTTATTATAAATAAATAAATAAATAATAAAACAAGTTGATCATATAGAAATTTATTTATTTATTTTTATTTTATTTTACATTTGTTAACCGGGAAAGTCCAACTGGACACATATCCATTTCAGCAGAGGCCCGGGGAGAAAAGCTCCAATAGCATGTCATAAAGAAATTATACAAGAATATCATACAGAGATATAGGTTTCATAGAAACATAAGTTATGTATAGATTAACAATTCCTTTAGTAAAGTCAGCATACAGTATTCTAATAGTAGGGTTTATGTAGAATATAAAATCTAAACACAATAATTTTTTTGTCTTTCTAAATTATGAGTGCTCTCAATATTTTGTTACAGAAATAACCAGTGATTATTAAGCTTTACAGCGAAAGGAATTAGGGGACCTTTAGTACAATCCTTGAACATGGTATTGGTACAAATTAACCTGGGGAGTAGCATGAACAGAGCCAACTGTTTGAGAAGTGGGTTCTCAGGAGTTTCTTAAATTGAATAGTGGAGGTAGTGGAACTTATCTGGCTAGGTAGTGAGTTCCAGATTTTGGCAATAGTGCAGGCAAAGAGAGATTTGCCAGCATCATTTTTGTGTCTGATAACGCTTATTAGGTTTTGAGAACTAGATCGTAAGGCTCTGGTAGGGATGTGGGAGGTAATTATATTTTGAAGTGCAGGGTTTTTTTCTGGAAGGTAGAAGAGATTATATGCTATTGTGAGTTGATTAAATAGAAGTAGTTGAGGTAGCTTGAGCCAACTGAGTTGGTTAAGGGTGAGACAGTGGTGGGATTTGTATAAGGTTTCAGTAACAAACTTAGCTATTTTGTTATAACAAGATTCCATTTTGTTCAGATCACTCTGGTGGATATTAGTAAGGATGGGAGAGGCATAGAGAAGGATGGATAAGAGATGAGTTCTTGCAATAGTAGCTTTGGTTTATTTAGTTATAAAGTGTTTGTTGCTATAGAGAAGTCCTAGTTTTTTATTAACTTTCTTAATGGTTTGTGCTATATGGATGTCAGATTTGAGGTTATTGTCTATCTCTACACCTAACAGTTTAGTGTGTGCAGTTGAAGTGATTTGAATGTTATATTTTGAGTGAATGGTGAAAGTGTTATTGAGGGGAGGAGCATGACCTGGGTCAAAAATAATTAATTTAGTTTTTTTGGGGTTACAAATAAGTTTGATGTTTGTGAACCATGTTTTGGCTAGAGTAAATGTGTTTTGGGTAAGGATCTGCAGTTCCTTTAAGGAGGGGGTAGCACTTACAAAGGTGGTGTCATCTGTGTATTGTACTACTGATGCTGTGAGTGAGGAGGACTTGATTTGGTTGGTGAATAGTGAGAACAATAGTGGGCCAAGGATGGATCCTTGAGGGACACCTATGGATACTGGTAGCAGGGGGGACAGCTTGTCATGTCATAGGACTGCTTGCTGCCGACCAGATAAGTTACTAGTAAACCATGACATAGTGGAGGGGCTGAGGCTTAGGTTAGATAAAGTTTGGAGAAGAATGTTATGGTCTACCATGTCAAAGGCTTTAGATAAGTCTAAGAAAATGGAAGATACAAATATTCCCTTGTTTTTACTGTGGTTAACTATATCTGTAAATGATAGTAATGCTGTGATGGCACTGTGGGATGGTCTAAAGCCATGCTGAGTTTTGGAGATTAAGTTGTTTTGTAAGATGTACTGAAGTAGTTGGGAATGTACAACTCTCTCTACTATCTTGGATAGAGGTGAGAATATTGCGACTGGGTGGTAGTTGGTGAGTTCTAAGCAGTTTCCCCCTTTGTGCAGAGGAATAACGTGTGGTGTATTCCACAGGGTGGGGCCTTTGAATTCTGCAAGTGACCTGTTTGTGAGGATGGACATGGGATAGGCTATGGCATCTGCTGCTATCTGAAGGAATTCGGCTTGTAGGGTGTCAGCAGCTAGTGTGGTTGGTTTGAGTTTCTTACGGACTTTGAAATAATTTTAGTGGGAACAGGATGTAGGGAAAAGTTGGTGGTATTTTTTGAGTAGTAGGGTGGGTTTTGCTAGCACCTGGTATAGCCCTATAGTATAGTGGTATTGAGGGCATTGGTAAGGGTTTGGTCTGTTTTGGTAAAGAATTTGTTAAATTGTGTGGGAATGTTGTCATGGTTGTTTGGTAGTACTGGGGTTGGGGTGGTGGCTTTACCTGGGTGGATTATGTCACTTATTGTAGCCCAAAATTTCTTAGGGTTGTTGATATGTTTTTCCTGCATGTTTTTTGTAGTAGTTACTTTTATCTAGTTTGATTTTTTTTTGGCTTTGTTTCGAAGTTCTTGGTAGGTTTGCCTCAGATTACTGGTTTTGTTCTTTTGATATTGACTCCAGGCCAGATCTCCCTCTTTCAATGTAGTCTTAGTATCTTTAGTTAGTCATGGAGCATAGTTAGCTTTTAGTCTTATAGTTCTGAAGGAGGCTTGACAGTTTAGGATTTGCAGGAAAGTGGAGTTAAAGTACTGTACGGTGTCATCTAGAGAGAGTAGTTTTAGGGGTGTCCAATTACAGCTTTGTAGTGAATTGATGGTCAGTTGTTTTAAAGGTCTTTTTGTTATGTATTACTGTGAGGTTGGGTTGGTTTATGTAATGGGGTCTGTTCTGAATTAGGTAGGTTGGTTGATGGTCACTTAGACTATCAGGAAGACAGCCAGAATGCCATGCTAGAGTGGGGTCAGATAACAGAATCCAGTCTAAGATGGATTCGCGTTTTGAGATTTTGTCTGTTCTGGTTGGGGTGGATATAATTTGGGTAAATCTATGGAGGTTAATGTGGGTAGTTGGAGTGTGGCTAGAGCAGTTCAGCCAGTCAATATTAAAATCACCTAATAGTACAGTTTCTTGTGGCATGGAGTTTGAGATCCAGTATAGCAGGTTTTCCATTATAGTATTGTTATTGCCTGGTGGAATGTAGCCACCTGCAATAATATGTTTGTTTGAGTTTAGTTTTAATTTGGCAAGGATTAGTTCAACATATTTGATTTCTTTGGTGTTACAATCAATTTGTTCAATGGTGAGATGATTTTGGAACAATATCGCTATGCCACCTCCCTTTTTCTCTACTCTATCTCTGCGTATTATGTTATAGCCAGGGGCTATAATCTCATTATTATGGTGTTCTGGTTTAAGCCATGTTTCAGTTAGCACTGCTATTTCTGGTTTATATACAGCCAGAAGGGCATGAAGGTCCTGGATTTTGTTAAGTATACTTCTTGCATTTATGTTAATGAAGAGGAGAGAGGAGGTAGGTCTATAGTATAGGGGGTTTGGCTGATTAGAGTCTGTGTAGGGTGTTGTGGTTGGCCCTGGATTAGGGTGAATGCCACCACAGTGAATTAGTTTGTGGAGAAGGTGAAGATACAGTTTAGTTAGTTTGTGTAGTAATTTACTATGTTTTAATGAGGAGTGAGGGTTAGTTCTGACTGACGGTTTGTAGTAAGAGTAAGAGACTGATCTAGAGGAGGTGAGGCCTAGTGGTGTGAAAGGGACGTTACAAAGTTTCAGGGGAGTCAATAGAGGTTTGGTTTGCCATTGTGGGGGGGGGGTACTGATATGTAGTTGAGTGTGGTAAGAGGAGAGGTAGGAGAGCAGGAGAAAGGTGATGATAGTACTTAGGTAGAGTAGTGCTGCAACTCTACTTTCTATGTATATGGTGTATCAGTAATTTGTGAAAAGATTAATGCAGTAGATTTATTATAAAGAATAAAATGTTTTGTACTGTCCTGATCCATGGTAAAACCCACTGAGCTCAAAGTAGACACTGGTTCAAAGTGTAATGTTATGTCAGCAGAAACATTTGCTAAAGTGAAAGCTGGTGAGCAACTTAATATGGCTAGTTGTGAGAAACGTGTTGCTTACGGAGGTGAAGACATTCAAACCAAAGGCTCAGTAGCACTTTCATATTATTTAGCTGGGAACAGTTACAAGTTACTATTTCATGTAGTCTGAAGACTTGTGCAGTCATTATTAGATCTCAGAGACAGTTTGATAATGAATCTGCTTTCCTTTACCAAGGAAGTCCATCACATAAGCACATGTCCCAGTTCCAGTTTCACTGAAGCTATTTTCTCAGAATATGCTGATGTTTTCGATGACAAGCTAGGCAAGCTTCCAGTTGTGTATTCTATGCAGTTAGACCCAGAGGTCAGTACAGTAGTCAGACCAACAAGAAGAGTTCCGATAGATGTGCAGAGCAAAGTCAAAGCTCAGTTGGATAGAATGGTACAGCAAGGTGTAATTTCTCCAGTTACAGAACCTACTGGATGGGTGTTGTCCATGGTAGCAGCTCACAAAAAAGGCTCAGATGAAATCAGAATATGAATTGACCCAAGAAATTTGAACAAAGCATTAAAGAGACCTCATCATCCTATGCGAATAGTTGAGGAAGTCGCAGCCTTGATACCGAATGCCACTGTTTTTTCTGTCTTGGATGCAAAGAGTTAATTTTGGCAAGTGATGCTTGATTGCAGATTTTCACTACTAACTACATTCAGTACCCCATTTGGAAGATATAGATTCCTCAGGATGCCATTTGGATTAAATTCTGCAAGTGAAGTCTTTCAGTTTGCAATGGAGCAATTTTTTTTCAGGTTATCCATGTGCCATAGTAGTAGATGATTTATTGGTTGGAGGCAATGGTGAAGCTGAGCATGACAGAAACCTCAGGAAAGTCCTAGACAGAGCATGTGAAGTGAACTTGAAGCTCAATCCTCTGAAATGCAAATTCAGACTACCAGAAGTTACATATTTAGGTCATTTATTTATTAGCACTGGTTTACGATCAGACCTGTCCAGGCAAGCAGCCATTCTTGAAATGCCAGCATCGGATAATGTTCAAGCTCTACATTTTCTTGGTATGGTCAACTATTTGGGCAAGTTTATACCAGACATCAGTGAACTGACAGCACCTTTGAGAGAGCTGATGCACAAAAATATTGCATGGTCTTGGTTAGAACAGAACCAGAGTGCATTTGAAGACCTTAAGCAGAAAATTGCCCCCCCACCTACATTAAGATATTATGATGTCAATAGACCAGTAACTCTTTCCTGTGATGCATCAAAGTTTGGTCTTGGTGCAGTTATTCTTCAAGAGGGCAGATGAGTAGCCTATGCATCTAGAACTCTTACCCAAACTGAAATGCAATATGCTCAAATTAAGAAAGAACTTTTGGCAATTGTGTTTGCTTGTTTAAAGTTTCATGATTATATTTATGGTGGAGCTATTCAGATTGAAAATGACCATCAACCTCTATTCACTATTTTAAAGAAGCCTGTGCATTCAACTCCAGCAAGATTACAAAGAACCATCTAAGCAATCTAGTGTACTGCCTGAAGTGTAACCTTATTTTCCTTACAGAGATGAGATGTTGATGGAAGATGGCATTATTTTCAAAGGTCCTACACTTGTTGTTCCTGCTTCCTTACAATGTGAATTTATCCAGATTTTGCAACATAGCCACCCAGGTTCTGATTCTACCAAAAGAAGGGCAAGATGACATTTATATGTCATTTAAATGGTTGTACTGATACCAATTATAATGTAACATTTAAAAACAAACTCCTAAATAAGTTATAAAACAAGAGAAGGAAGTTAATGCTTTTAGGTTCATAGGTTTATAGGTTGGTACTAGGCTATCGGCCCTAAGGCCTATGCAAGCCTAGCCATAACAATTCCCTGGATATTTCTTCCCACAATATTTACTTCTCTGGGCCCCTGTCTAGCAGGGCAACTGACATGATCCCCGGGGTGAATTTCCTATCTCCCATCCAATCATCAAGGTGCCTTTTGAAGAGGGCCAATGAAGCACTCTGCTTGACATGTATGGGCAGTCTATTCCAGAGTATGGGGAGTCTCTGGGTCAGGAACCTATCCCTCCAGCATGTTTTGTTCATTGTGATGATAAGGTTTAGATCCCTGGAGCGTGATGCTCTGAGGGATTGGGATTTCTTTAAATGGAGCATGTGCAACAGCTCAGGGTTTGACATGGCCTTGTATGTTAAGCAGAGATCGTCTCTGAGTAGATGATATGCCACAGAGTATAGCTGGAGTTTTTTTAGATGGTCAGCATATGGCATCTCCTTTAGAACTGTGATTCTTTTAGTGAGGTATTTCTGTGGCCTTTCCAGCTGTTGCAGATGTATTGTGAGGTACATACCAAATGGGGCATTATACTCGATAATGGGTCTAATGAGGGATGAGTACAGTGGACAATGACCTCCTTTATTCTGGATGAAAAGCACTTAGTGATGAGGTGTGCCACATAGAAGGATTTCCTGACTGTTGTGGTGATGTGGTTATCGAAAGTGAGACCACTGTCCACCTGTGTCCCTAAGTCTCTCATCACACTTTCGATGTTTAGTGTCCTGCCACCTATGTGGTAATTCATGGGTACATGTTTTTTTCCAAAGGGGATAACTATACATTTCTTGGCATTAAGCTTGAGCCCATGGCTCTGGCACCAGGCATCTGTTCCTGTAAGTCCCTTTTGTAGAATATCCACATCATTTGGGGATTCAATAATGGCTCCCAGTTTGCAGTCATCTGCAAACTTTGTTAGCCAGAGTCCCTTAGTGTTGGCCTGTACTTCAGAGAAGTAGATGCCAAACAAGAGTGGTTCCAGGACTGAACCCTGAGGTACTCCACTTGTCTGGAGCTGGATTTGTAGTCAGCTACTTTTACAGTCTGGGTTCTGTCAGTAAGCCAGTTGGCAACCCATCGAGTGACATAGGGATTTATGCCCAGCTTAGTAATTTATCTATGATTCCAGAGTGGGGGATTGTGTCGAAGGCCTTGGCGAGGTCCAGATAGGCTGTGTGGACTGCCTTACCCTTGTCCACAGCTCTGGAGACTGATTCGAAGAAGTCAATCAGATTCAGGAGACAAGATTGGCCTTCATAAACCCAAACTGGGTGGGGTCCAGTGTTTGAAGGTTGCCAATGTCTTTGTTTATAAGTTCCATGATAATGCGTTCCATGCCCTTGCAGATCAGTCTTGTCAGACTGATTGGACAGTAGTTCCTGGCATCCAAGGCGGATCCTCCCTTGTGGAGCGGGATAACTGCAGCTGTGCGCCACTCACTGGGCATGAAGCCTGAGGTGAGGTTATGATTAAACATGACACTTAGGTGAGGTGCCAGTTCATTTTGTAGTTCATGTAGTACACAGCCTGGGACGTCATCTGGTCCCATGGATGCTGTATTCTTAGCTTAGGAGAGTGCGGTTTCTACCTGTGTGGCCGTGATTATCGGAATTTGGCAATCTTTTGGTATTGAGATGGGCCCTTTAGGGGGTGAGAGGGGGGTGAAGTTGGCACTAAATTGATCTGCCAGGATATTGGCAATATCCTTGGGATCAGTATATTTAATGCCATTCTGTTGTAGCTCAGAGCAGATCTGAGCATTGCCATTTAGATTCTTGACATAGCTATAGAATGTCTTGTGGTTGTCTTTGGAATCTTTGGCAATTTTATTTTAAGTGATCTCATTCCCTTTACTTTAACACCACACTTAAGCTAACTACTAAAGAACGTAAGGTAACATTAGGAAGTTTACAGCTGAACACAAACTTAAATAGTCACTGCAATGAACAATAATGACAAATCTTTCTTTAATGATATCAGGAAGTTAAGAACTACTACCAAATAATGTTCAGTCCATACCCACTCTAATCCAGAGGGAATAGCTAATATCCTAACTGACTAATTTAGTGCAAATTCTACTCCATCATAGTTATCGCTGTTCTGCAGATTCCACAGCCTTGACCACTCCCTTGAATTATTACAGAACCAGTCGTCTCTGCCATCTCAAAAGCTAAAAACACTGCATCCATGTGTCCTGATAACATAATGGGTTTCCTGACTGTCAGTGCCATTACCTATCTGAGTCCCTACTTAACATCTTTAATCTAAGCTTTTATGTTTCCAAAGCTTAGAAAACAGCCATTGTAAAGCCATTACACAAAGGTGGCCCAGTCATGGACTCTGGTACCTATAAACATATTAGTCTCACTAGCTTCATATTCAAAGCTATTGTAATATGTTATCTCAGGTTTCATTAATCTGGACACTGAAAATCTCTTAATTCTGGAACACCATCAATTCAGCAAGGTCAGAGTCAGGTACTGACTCTTTATCCTCATTAATTTCTTTGAAAAAGTCACTAACACAGTGGATAGCGGTAAGACAGTATGTAGGTTCATAGGTATTTACTAAGCTAACAATGACGAGGGCCTTTTTAAGCCTAGCCATGCATCCCAAATCTCTGTCATGCTCTGATGCCTTTGATAAGTGTAAGCATGGGCGTGGGAGATGAAACCATTTACAGCTTACCTGTGTCTGTTAGAGACATAGATGCCAAACCATGGATGAATTTCCAGTTTCCTATCGAATTGTTCAAGTTGCACTTGAATTGGGTTTGAGAGGAACTCTGCTTCACATGGATGGGGAGCCTGTCCCATTGAAGGAGTATTCTCTGGGATACATACCTATCTCTCCAGTGGGTCCTATATCACAGGCGAGGTTTAAGTCTTTAGAATGGGCAATTCTGGTGCTGTTTGTTTTGTGGATATGCAGGAGGTCCATCAGAGTGGGGTCTGACAATGCCCTGTATGCCAGGCATAGATCTCCCGTCAAAAGCCTGTAAAAGACAGAATACAGGGATAGGGCCTTGAGCAGCCTGCATAGAACATATTACTTACATCCTGTATTCTTTTAGTGAGCAAACTCTCTGGACGTTCCAGTTGTTGGATATGCCTGGTTAGGTACATACCAAAAGGGTCATTGTACTCAATGATAGGTCTGATGAATGCCAAATACAGTGGAACAATGACTTCCTTGAACTTAGATGCCATACCTTTGTTTATAAATTGTGCAACATAGAATGATTTCCTCACCACTGTAGACAAGTGATGATCAAAGGCTAGATTACTATCTATGTGTGTCCCTAAGTCCTTGACTACTGGGTCAGCTCTAAGGGGTGTGTTGTCAATATGATAGTTACCAGGAATAGAACTTCCCAAAATATACTATTATGCATTTCTTGGCATTTAGTTTTAGTCCATGGCTCTGACACCAGGTGTTTGTCTGTGTCAGCCCCTCCTGGAGAACATTTGTGCCAGTGTGAGATTCAATGACAGCTCCTAATTTGCAATCCTCTGCAAATTTAGTCAGCCACAGACCACTGATATTGACCTTGACATCTGAGAAGTAAATGCCAAAAAGGAGCTGTCCAAGGACTGATCCTTGAGGGACTCCACTTGTGACTGGCCTCTTTGTAGAGGTGGACTCCCCAATTCTAACTTCCTGGGTCCTGTCTGTGAGACAGTTGGCTATCTACCGGGTAACATACAATTTGTACCTAACCTCTCGAGTTTGTCAACAATTCCCGAGTGGGGGGTTGTGTCAAATGCCTTGGCCAGATCAAGGTAGGCAGTGTGAACGATTTTGCCTTCATCCATTGCGTTGGTGACCTTCTCAAAAAAGTCCACCAGGTTGAGTAGGCATGATCTGCCTTTGATGAAGGCATATAACATATCTGGACCTGGCCAGGGCCTTTCACATAATTAACTATGTAGGCATTATTGACAGACTTTTAAATCAGAATATAAATTTTTAAGCTGTGCAGTTGATAGCTAACTAGTTGTTTGACAGAACTCATGCGGTTAGAGTAACATTTGCCACTTCTGAAAGCAAAAATATTACCAGCATTGTACCACAGAGCTCACTGTTGGACACTCTCATATCTGACATTTATTCATCCGACCTTCAGACCAACTCTCCTGTCCTGTGGTTATAGTTTGCAGATGGCTGTAAAATTAGGTGCTGTTATCCAGTCTTCCACTGATTCACAATTGTTTCATCATGATAGACTGTGTTAACAACTGATGCAAGGACAATTGTCTCAAATTAAATGTGAAAAGAATAGTTAATTTTGGTAAACAAAACATTTCCACACAGGTAACACACCTCTCCAATCAGAGTCTATCATAAGAGTTTCGGCATCTTCCTGATAATTCCTTATATTTTGACCATCATGTCAACTCAATAGCTTAGAAAACTGTCTGGCTCATCTAATTTCCAAAGGCATCTCCTCCATATTCAAGGAATTATTCATTCCTGTTTCTCATACCTCACCGGACTTATTACTGAATTTAATTCTCCTTTGATATGTGCTGTTTAAACACAACACTCAATGTGAATAACCTTAGAGTTTCCTAACTAAAAAGATCAATGGCCTCAAAACCCTCAGTTGCCCACAAAGACTGACAGGCCTCTCTCTGTGCTGACTGTCTTAAATACGTGTCTGTGGGGATCTGTGTCTAGAATTTCATGCTATGAAATATCTGACCCTCCTTGACCTCTTTTTCCTTCTCAGAACAAATGATAACAGGTAATTAAGGCAGGTCTAGGACTATTCACTGAAAGCACATTTCACTGAAAGTCAAATGACTGTGCACAAATCACTGAAAGTACAAGTCACTGAAAAATGAATTCACTGAAACACATTTCACTGAAAGTTATATATGGCCTTTTCCCCACTGTAGTGCAACCCTGGAGTTAGAATATATAGTAAGGGTGTGTGTGGGGGGCACCCCCCTCACATTGGGGGGCATAGCCCCCCACATAGTTTGGATATATATTACATTTAGAAAAGAGTAATTTATTGAAATTGCAAGTATCCATGTGTATAGTTCAAAATATTTAAAATAGGTGGGGGGCTACGGTCCCCCCTTACTATATATTCTAACTCGAGGGTCAAATTTTAGGGTACTGTCTATTTCCAAGAAGCTTTGTATGGGTTGTTGGGGAGATCACAGTATTGTCTTTGGCTATTATGTTAAACGTTGGGCATGCGATAGATGTCTTGTTAGGTTGGAAGAGTAATAATTTAGTTTTGTTTGGGTTCAGGATTAGATGGGCATTGGCTAACCATGTTTCAACAGAAGTGAACGATTCATGTGTTTGAGAATGAAGGGTTGATAGAGAAGTGGCAGCACAGATAAGTGTTGAATCATTTGCATACTGTATTATAGAACCATGTGGAGTAGCTGTGTGTAGATTATTAGTAAAGAGGGAGAAAAGGAACGGGCCCAAGATAGATCCTTGGGGGACACCAATGGATAAAGGAAGGCATGGAGATAGGTCACCCTGCCATAGAACAGATTGTTGACGACCAAATAAATAGTTATGAAACCATGCCATGGCAGATGGTGAGAAGGATATTTTAGTTAGTACATCTATTAGTTTGGAATGGGAGACCATATCAAAAGCTTTTGATAAGTCTAGAAAGATGGCAGATACAAAGTTGTTGTTATTCCTGTGATGGTTTATGCTATTAGTGAAGGATAAGAGGGCTGTAGTGGTACTATATGATGGGTGAAACCCATGCTGAGTGTTTGCGAGACGGTTATTTGTTAGTAAGGATTTCATGACCTGGATATGAATACACCTTTCGTGTAGCTTAGAAAGAGGTGAAAGAATAGCAATTGGCTGATAGTTTGCCAGTTCTGTGGAAGGTCCTCCTTTATGAAGTGGAATTACATGGGACATTTTTCACAGCTGAGGGACCTTTTTTCAAGAATGGATCTATTTATAAGGATTGATACTGGGAAGGCTATAGATTCCGCTGCAGTTTTGAGGTATTCACTGGGCAAGTTATCTATGGCAAGTGTAATAGGTTTTTGTTTCTGTAGTAGTTTTTTTTATAGTGGCTGTAGGAACTGGGGAGAAAAAGAACAAGGCATTCCTAATTGTAGACTTGGCTGATTTGGTATCAGGGATAAGGGTTTGCTGCTTGGAAAGGGCAATTATAGAGTCAGTAAAATGTTAAAAATTGTAGCTATGCTATCGGAATTGTGGATGTTTGGTGCTGGTGTAGTAGATTTTCCTGGGTGAAGGATTGAGTTTATAGCCAGCCAGTATGTATGAGGGATTTTTTATATGTGTTTTGAATTTTATGATATAAATTTATTTTATCCTGTTTTATTTGTGTTTTGGCCTTATTTCTAAGTTCTTGATACTGTTGTTTAGAAACTACTGTGTTAGACTTATGCCATAGTTCCCAGGCTTTTTCTCTACTTTTCAAAAGGGCCCTAGTGTCTCTGCTTAGCCAGGGGGCATAGTTTGATTTTACTCTGATGGTTCTAACAGGGGCATGTGCATTTAATATATCTAAGAAAGATTTATTAAAGTGGTTCACTACATCATCTCGGGCAAGGTATTTGAGTGGAGTCCAACTGCATCTTTGTAGGTCAGCTATGAAGTTGTCAATATTAAAGTTATGTTTTTTTTCTGAGTTGTTTAAACATAGTAGGTTTTGGTGGGAATATGTGCTGTCGTATAAGAAATATGGGTAGGTGGTCACTCAGACCATCAGGAAGGCAACCTGATTGGAATGAGTGAGAGGAGTTATTTAATAATATCCAATCCAAGGTGGATTGTTTTTTACTAGCTTTATCTATTCGGGTAGGTTTTTGAATAGTTTGTGTAAAACCATGCAAGTTTATGTGATGGATGGGGTAATCTGTATCACATGCAAACCAGTCTAAGTTAAAAATCACCCAGTATGAATGACTCCTGACTAAGGCTAGTACTTGCCCAGTGCAATAGACATTCTATAACAGTTTTGACTATCAGTATTAGTAATATACTTTTTCTTTTAATCAAAGGCTTTACTATGTACAGGGATGACATCAGTGGGATTTTCATGACTGGTAATGATAGAGGCATGCAGGTAGCTCAGTCCAGCAACCACAGTGATATTATCTGCAACACTATGAGCAAAGATATCATCATTCACTGGTACAGAGGCACCTATGGAAGTGAGTACTGACTACACATTCTCACTGGAATCTGTCCTACCTTATGCAGGTGACAGTCCCACATAGACTTCTCCTATGTATTCTGGAAATGCAATTTCTGATCTGTGCACTGCCTCTGACATGTGCATGTCTACCAAAGGTGATGAATGCTAGGGAATATAACTCCCATACTATCCCTGATATGCATGCAGCACTCAAACTTAACCAGCAAAAGTACAAATCTATAATTTATGAGCAGACAACTGCAACTCGCAGCATTGTTGAGCTAGTAAGTGTACTAGGTGACATGCAGAATGGCATGTGCCTGCTGCACATTGATGTGCATATCAGCATAATGAGGCAATACTGTTACTGAGGTCACAGGGGGGCAAATATTACCTTCATAGGTGCATTCCTGGAAAATGTAACAATTTTTCCAGCCTATTCCATCATCCATGATGCTCATAGGAGGGTAAGGACATGCGGTGAGCATGCAAGGGGGCTCACATCAGGGGATAGACAGCACCACTGATGCAGCATCATTGTTGTTTGCTAGCATAATGATCAGGCACCCTGGTTATGGTCAGAGATGTTTTTCTACCCATGGGATACCTCTTCATAGTGACCTCCACATGGTCCTGTAGTTCATCCCCATTATTGACATGGGATAGATCTAACCCTGACATGGTTAACCAACACACTGTGCACATTTATGTAATGGCACACTGCACATTGTACACATTTATGTAATAGCACACCAGTCTTGTCACGAGATTATATGATCCTTGATGCTCAACAACTTTCCAAACTATGTGTCTACTGCATTCACCTCCTATGATATTATTCCACATTGTATTGTTGAAGTTAATAGTCATTGTGCACCCCCCCATGCAAGTGCGGATGAGTGTGCCCTGCTCACCCACTTTCTAGTATAATTTTGATGATGCCTGATGCACAGTGACCAGATCATGTACACTGCCTTACATAAACTGAGAGTTACAGAATGCATCATTTTATTCCGTATTCTCCATGTCTTGACACATAGTTATGAACCAGATGTCACTGCTTTGTCAGTGTTGTAGTGTAGTATACCTGTCACTAAACTGTGACTCTGCTGCTTCATTATCTTTCCCTGCATCTCCTACCTGGTATGCTACTGCTGCTGTATCGGACCTGCATTGTCTTGGCATGGTGTTGTTGGCCCATTTCACCTTTTTGTTTTTTTGCAAGGCCATATTGTGCAGCATGGCTCATACTACAAATATTTTGCTGCATATCTTTGAGCTACATTTGTGTGTTCCACAGAAGGTGTCTATGCAGTAGAATCTACCTTTCATTAGGCCAAACATTCTTTCTTCAAAATTCTTTCTTTTTGAGTGGACCCTGTTATATGAGATTTCTACCTTTTGTATGGATTGTTATGGGAGGTCATCATCCATGGCTCAAGAGTATATTTGGTATCACCTGAAAAACATAAGATACAACATTATATGATGGATGCACCCAGTAAGTATGCATCCTATATGCATAGGCCATTCTATGTACAATCTATGTGTACCTGCTAATAAGGTGAGCCTATAGGAAATCCTCACACAGGAATCTTTGGTATAGGTCAGGTATGCGCCATATAGATGCATCTTGTGAAGTGATTAGGTGGTGCAAAGGCACACTGCTCATAATGCGCTTGGTAGTACGTGTCGTTCTTCTTATACGAACTAAGAAGACATTGAGGCATGGGTGTTCATTTAAGTAGTTTATTGAATGCAAACACATTAGGATGGATAGCAGCAACACTGAACTTAAATTAACTATCTAACTAAATGACTGACTACATATATGTATACTTACACTCTGGCTTCTCACTCAAAATGGCACTGTAGTCCGCACGTACTCAGTACTTATATGCTGACTGGAAAGCTTCTTAAAGGTACATGCACACTCTGATCTACATCCCTCTTTACTAAGCTGTTTCAAATAAAACAATGACATTTCAATAGGCATGCAATTATACAGACACTAATGAAGAAAAACAACAATCATGTCCAGTTTGCCATGTATCTTGAACAATGTTTCAAGATTCGACCTGATCTCGTGACGTAGTAGTTAGGACTGGGTTTAGCAACAAGGACAGTCACTGGGGAATGTTCTTCTTGCGGTCTCTCTGGGATTTTATCAGGAACAGGGATTGCTGACAGAATGTCCTCTGGAACAGGAACATTGGATTAGTCACTGAGAACTAGAGTCTTTGTCACAGGCAGTATGCTGTAACACTGGTTCAGACACTGGTAGCAAATGCTTCTGATTTTGTCTGAATTCCATTTCTTGTGAATCCACAAAGTATGATCTCGGCTCTTGACACAAACGTTTCCCAAATCTAATGCGATCAAAACCTTTTGACGTCTGCATTCTCACTATCTCTCCTTTTTGTAAAGAACAGAGTGGTTTGCTGGTTTCATCATAGTAAGACTTCTGGGACAAATGCTTCTTAAACAGTTGGGCTTTTACTGCTTTGTTGTTCTTAGCACTTAGATTACTGCTGATTGGTAATGTGGTTCTGGTTTGTCTCAACATAATTCTCTGGGTAGGTGAACCAAGATGATTATCATGAGGAATGTTTCTGAGATTTAACAAGTTGAGAAAAACATCAGTATTGTCTCATGTAGATTTCTCTAACAACTGTTTTGCATTTTGAACTGATGTTTTTTTTTTGTTGACGTGGCTTTGTACTATTACATACTAAACAAGATGAAAGTACTTTCTCAATATCTCTTGACATAGAAGGCCAAAATATTAGTTATCTCTCCCTTCTTTTGGTAGAATCATTTCCTGGGTGCTAATGATGAGATCTTATTGTACTATTGTTGCAAGAATTTTGGAACAATCACTTTTGGATCTTTCATGATGATACCATCATCAGAGATTGCTTTGAAGGACTTCCTCTACTGATAAAGAGGGTTAGCTTCTGGAGACTTGGATCTGAAGCTGTCACTTCCATGACTTCAAAATCAAGTTGCTCATTATTTAGCTGTTCTGTGTTTTTTCTAGGTGATCTGGATAAGGTATCAGCAAGATAAAGAAGTTTGTCTTTTTTGTAAAGAAGATTGACATTGTACTTCTGCAATTTGAGCATCATATGTTGCAATCTGGCTGGAGCTGTATGCATAGACTTTCTCAAAATAGTAACTAGAGGTTGGTGGTCAGTTTTGATCTGGATAGGCTAACCATAAATAACATGCAAACACAATTGCCAAAAGCTCTTTCTCAATCTGGGCATACTGCATATTGGTTTGGGTAAGAGTTCTCGAAGCATAGGCTACTGGTCTATCCTCTTGAACAATTCACCTAGACCAAATTTAGAAGCATCATGGGAAAGAGTAACTGGTTTGTGAAGATTATAGTATCTTATAGTTGGTGGACTAACACTTTTCTGTTTCAGGACATCAAATACTCTTTGGTGCTGTTCTGACCAAGACCAAATAGCATCTTTGCATGTCAGCTCTCTTAATGGTGCTGAAAGATGGCTTAAATCTGGAATAAACTTGCCTAAATAGTTGACCATGCCAAGAAACGTTGTAGGACTTGAAAACTGTCTGGAGTTGGCATCTCAAGAATAGCTGTTTGCTTGAAAGGATCTGGTAATAAGCCTGAACTGGTAAACAAGTGACCAACATAAGTGACTTCTCATAGCCAGAATTTGCAGTTCTGAGGATTCAACTTAAGAGTCACTTTACCTGCTCTTTCCAGAACTTTCTTGAGGTTTCTAGCATGTTCAAGTTAACCATTACCTTCCACTAGAATATCATCTACTATAATAGCACATGGATAGCCTGAAAAAATTTGCTCCATTGCACGCTGAAAGACTTCACTGGCAGAATCATCCCAAATGGTATTCTTAGAAATCTATAGCTTTCAAACGGTATACTGAGTGGTGTATGTCAACAATGAAGATTTTCAGTCAAGCAAAATTTGCCAAAATGAACTTTTTGCATTCAAGACAGACAAAAACAGTGACATTTGACATTAGGGCAGCAACCTCTTCAACTGTGTACATAGGATGATGAGGCCTTTTTAATGCTTTATTCAAATCTCTTGGATCAATACATATTCTGATATCATCTGAGCTTTTCTTCTGAGCTACTACCGTGGAAGATACCCATTCAGTAGATTCTTCCACTTGAGAAATTACTCTTACCTGCACCATTCTTTCTAGCTCATCTTAGACTCTGTTCTGCATAACTACTGGAACTTTCTGTGCTGGTCTGACAACTGGGCTGACCTCTGAGTCTAACTTCATAGAGTACACAGCTAGTAGTTTGCCTGGTTTGTTTGCAAAAATATCAGCATACTCAGAAAAATGGTTTTGGAGAAATTTGAGGCTTACATGGTGGACTTCATTATTAAGTGAAAGTAGTGCCATTTTCAGACTGTCTCTGAGGCCTAACAATGACTGTACATGCCTCTTGACTATGTAAAATTGCAAGTCATAGCTGTTCCCAGCAGAGTAACATGAATGCACTATGTCTGAATCTCTTTACCACCATAAGCAACAAGCTTCACACACTCTGCCAAATCAAAATGTACTGCAGCTTTTACTATAGCAAATGTTTCTGCTGACATAACATTACATTTTGAGCCAGCATCTACTTTGAGCTCTACAGGTTCCCATTAATCCAAACAGTACAAAAGATTTCATTCTTTACCCAGAAATCTACTGCATTGACTGTTTCACCAAGCACAGACACATCATCAACATAAAAAGTAGGGTCACAGCTTTCTAACTGATCAACTTGCCTCTTTGAATGCCTTCTTTTAATAAAATAATCTGCCCTATTTTATTTACAAAACCTTTGAAAATGGTCTCACTCTTTACATTTGTGGCATTGCTGACTAAAAGCTAAGCACTTTTCTCTTTTGGGTACATGATTTCCACAACAATTATGACAGTTATGAAGCTGGGTGGGGGCACATGCTTTGACCTTGCTGACTCACCCTTACGCTTCACTGAGCATGTCCTGGAATTTGCTAGAAGGACTCAGGGGTTTCCCAGGGACTGCTACAGGACTCACAGTAGCTGTAGTATGCTTGGCCCTGTTTCTTTTAACCACGTGCTGCATACTATCAACATCAGCACTAGATGGCACAGAAATGCATGCTTTCTCATTTGTAAGCATATTTGTGTGCTTTTCTATAGGCTCATATATCTGACAAATCTTATTCAAAGTTAAGTCACTGTCTCAAAGCAAAATCCTTCTCAGCGCATCATCTTTAATGTCACACATAAGCCTGTCTTTTTTCAACTCATCCCTTAAATCAACAAATCTGCACATTTTAGCTTTGTTTTTCAAGTCAGTTATATATGCTGTAAATGTTTCACCAGGCTTTACATCCCTTGTGTAAAATAAGTGTCCTTCCATTGTAATGTTCATGTGGGGGTTACACATTTCCTAAATTTACATTTTAAGCACTCAGGGTCTCCCCTTGTTTCAGCCGGTACCACTATATGGCGGTTTCCCCCTCCTCTCCATACACAGCAGGTACCTACACAAATTAGCTCTCTCTTTCAATGGCCTCTAAACCAGGTAAATTAAGCCAAATAAAGGCTTTTGTATGAGTGTCTTTGTCAGAAAAAGCAGCCCATATGAAAATGTATTCCTGCTCAAACACTCTCCAATTTTCTGCAATATTATTATCAAACACAAGTAGTGCATGTCTGCAATTTCCTTCTGCCATGCCCACAAATTATAGTAAGATACAATGCAAAATGGCCCTTGTAGTAATCTTCAAACATGCACACACACCAGATACTTGCAATAATATTCAAATGCACAAGAAACTCTTCGAAAGACTGTACTCTGCAAAATATGCCTTGAAATAACTGTACTCTGTGAAATATGTGCACTTTAATACTGCACACACTTGCAAACACTGCACACTTCGGATACTTTGAATAGCTGTAGTTATTGCGAAAAAGTAGCACATAGCGAAAAAATGTCTGTTTTCCCATTGTTGTACATTTTATGCAATTCAGATATTTTTCAAAAATTTTTGTTATTATTTTGAATATTTTTATCAATATGTCGCAGTTTCGGACATTTGTTTTGGGCTTTCTGAGTGCTTTGTTTTATATTTGTTGCAAAAGAAATCATTTAAGTGAGTTTTAGTACCTGAAATTTGTTTCTGACCGGTTTTATTAGTTGTTTGAGCAGTAGGGATTATCCATTCCTTTACATTCCTCCAACTTTAACCAGTTGCCTCATGGCTGTGACTCTGGATCTCATTCTGACACCATGTCGTTCTTCTTATATGAACTAAGAAGATGTTGAGGCAAGGGTAGTTGATTAAGTAGTTTACTGAATATAAACACATCAGGTTGGAGAGCAACATTGAACTTAAACAAACTAACTAACTGACTGGAAAGCTTCTTAAAGGTACATGCACACTCTGACCGACAGTACAGTCCACTTGATAATTCAGGTAGTGGAATGGTAACCCTCCTATTTATGTACTTCTGTCTCTCTGGACCAGGTTGGGCCTTAATAGTGATATGCATGTAATCTATGGAACCCAAGACTTCAGGCAAGTGAACAATCATGTAGATTGCCCGCAGGGTGTTAGGGTGTTAGTTCTATTCTCTTGTATCTTTTGGAACCAGATATGCTTCTCCACATATTGTAGTAGGATTTCAAGTAACTGGTTAAGCATTCCTGAGGCTTCCTTGGCTTTGTTCCAAGTTGGACTTTCCCAGTAAACAAATGTTAAATAAATAAAAAAATAAAAGACTTGCAATCTGCCTAACATGTTTCATGTAGATCTCTGGAAAGCCCTAGCAGCAATGCTAGACATACAGAAATGGGTATAGCATGCATACCTCTTGATTCTGATTAGAAGTGACACAGTTTGACTAGTTCCCATATTATTTCCCTGATAACTGTAAAGCATTCAGCTATTTGCTGGTATGTGACCGTCTTCTTAGGCGTGGGTAGACTAGAATAACTATATTACCAGCATTGGGTCTAATGGAGACTCCCAATGCATACTGCTGAGCTACTACGACTGTGCCTAACATGGCTCCTGTCCTCTACTCAGTATATCACAGCTTTCCTGCATATTCTTTACTGCTTATTTACGTGGGATTTCTCATTTGCATTTTATTATAAGCTCATCTGCATGCACCGAATATCTCACAATTTTGATCTTTGTGCTTTTCATACAGATTATGTCTTGGGAGCACCTGCAACCTACACATGGATGCTACTGTCCTGTATTGCATTGCACAATACTTAAGTTAACTTTGAATACCAGACATGATGCCAGTAGATTTACTAGCTTTTTCACCTTTACAGGTTCATAGCTAAGAACCAGGCTAGTTGTTCTTGCAGTCATTTTCAGCCTAGCACATTTCCTTTTGGTGCTTGAGTTATCCTATCCTATTTGGTGTATAGACTGGCCTTACCCATCCTATGGTTGATAATTATATATTACCTCTAGTGAGAATAACTGGAATCATACCATAGATAATATGATAGGACTCGTGTATGAGATAAAATATTTAGGAGCTGTCTATAACAATTGATAGTATGGGAAACAGTTCTGGAGTAACTTTTCTATTACCCATTCTTAGATCCAAGTTGTTCTTCATAGGTTCATAGGTTCATAGGTTGGTACTAGGCTATTGGCCCTAGGGCCTATGCAGGCCTAGCCATAACAATTCCCTGGATATTTCTTCCCACAATATTTACTTCTCCGGGCCCCTGTCTAGCAGGGTGACTGACATGATCCCCGGGGTGAATTTCCTATCTCCCATCCAATCATCAAGGTTCCTTTTGAAGAGGGCCAAAGAGGCGCTCTGCTTAATATGTATGGGCAGTCTATTCCAGAGTATGGGGAGTCTCTGGGTCAGGAACCTATCCCTCCAGCATGTTTTGTTCATTGTGATGACAAGGTTTAGATCCCTGGAGTGTGTGGCTCTGAGGGATTGGGATTTCTTTAAGTGGAGCATGTCCAACAGCTCAGGGTTTGACATGGCCTTGTATGTTAAGCAGAGATCGCCTCCGAGTAGACGATATGCCACAGAGTATAGCTGGAGTTTTTTTAGATGGTCAGTGTATGGCATCTGCTTTAGGCCTGTGATTCTTTTAGTGAGGTATTTCTGTGGCCTTTCAAGCTGTTGCAGATGTCTTGTGAGGTACATACCAAACGGGGCATTATACTCTATAATGGGTCTAATGAGGGATGAGTACAGTGGGGCAATGACATCCTTTTTTCTGGATGAAAAGCCCTTAGTGATGAGGTGTGCCACATAGAAGGATTTCCTGACTGTTGTGGCAATGTGGTTATCGAAAGTGAGACCACTGTCCACCTGTGTCCCTAAGTCTCTCATCACACTTTTGATGTTTAGTGTCCTGCCACCTATGTGGTAATTCATGGGTACATGTTTTTTTCCAAAGGGGATAACTATACATTTCTTGGCATTAAGCTTAAGCTCATGGCTCTGGCACCAGGCATCTGTTTCTGTAAGGCCCTTTTGTAGAATATCCACGTCATTTGGGGATTCAATAATGGCTCCCAGTTTGCAGTCATCTGCAAACTTTGTTAGCCAGAGTCCCTTAGTGTTGGCCTGTACTTCAGAGAAGTAGATGCCAAACAAGAGTGGTCCCAGGACTGAACCCTGAGGTACTCCACTTGTCACTTGTCTGGAGATGGATTTGGAGTTGGCTACTTTTACTATCTGGGTTCTGTCAGTAAGCCAGTTAGCAACCCATTGAGTGATGTAGGGATTTATGCCCAGCTTAGTAAGTTTATCTATGATTCCAGAGTGGGGGATGGTGTCAAAGGCCTTGGCGAGGTCCAGATAGGCTGTGTGGACTGCCTTACCCTCGTCCACAGCTCTGGAGACTGATTCGAAGAAGTCAATCAGATTCAGGAGACAAGATCGGCCCTTCACAAACCCAAACTGGGTGGGATCTAGTGTTTGAAGGTTGCCAATGTCTTTGTTTATAAGTTCCATGATAATGCATTCCATGCCCTTGCAAAACAGGCTTGTCAGACTGATGGGACAGTAGTTCCCGGGATCCAAGATGGATCCTCCCTTGTGGAGCGGGATAACTGTAGCTGTGCTGGGCAGGGAAAACTTTAGTATTAGGTGGATGTGGCATCTGTTGCAGAGCAGTGGTATCCTCTGCAAGATATACCAGTCCCTGTAAACCATTCCTTTGATGTTGCAGAAGGGATTTAGATTCCTGGACCAAGTATTGTTGATGCCGTTTGATTTGCTGATGTGCAGTAGGTTCATCAGTATTGGGATGGGTTTTATATACCAGACACAGATCACCTCTAAGTACTGTATAGGATATCAAGTATAATGACAAAGTTTTGAGGCAGTCTATGTAGGACCTTCTGTTTAGGCCTTCTATCCTTTTAGTAAGATATCTCTTAGGGCAATTCAGTTGTTGCATGTGACTAGCCAGATACATGCCAGTAAGGCCTGAGCAAACAGGGACAGTGAACTCTCTAGATCTAGCTGCACTACCTTTGTTTATAAGATATGCAATACAGAAGGACTTTCTTACAACAGTGGACATGTTGGTCGAAAGTTATGTCACTGTCCACATAGGTTTTCAAATCCCAAACAACTGGGTCAACTCTCAGGAGTGTATTTTAAATGTGGTATTTCCCTAAGGCAGACAGTTATAATGCCATGAAATGCATTAGGGTGCCTTTGGGGAAAACTGCCACTCAGGCAAGTCGTTGCATTAATAAGATACCCCTAAGAGTTGCCCTAGTAGTCACAGATCTGGGAACAAATGTAAACAGTAATCTGGCCTTTGACAACATGTGACCAGGGTAGTAAGAAAATCCTTCTGTGTCACCCAACTTATAAGTAAGGCATGGTATCCAGGTCCAAGGAAGTGATAGTGACACTTTATTTGGCCCCTATCAGACCCATCATTGAGTATAATGTTCCTTTCAGCATGCATCGGACCAGCCATATGCAACAGTTGCAATGCCCACAAAGGTTCCTTACCAGGAGAATCCAGAGTATAAACACATTGTCCTATATGGATTGCTGTAAAGCCCCATTTCTATACTCTGTCTCATACAGGTTACTGAAAGGCGATCTGTGCCTGGTATACAAGGTATCTTTAGATCCAGATCTGTTGGACATTTTGCAGATCCATAAAATGAACAACATTAGACCTACTACAGCCAAGGATTTACATTTTGCTTGTAACATAAATAAGTCATGTTGGTGAGACATATATATGTCTCAGAGGATCCCCATGCTCTGGAACAGGCTGCCCATCCACATGAAGCATGGTCTACCGCTAACCCTATTTCAGTGAAATCTTGACCAATGGATGGGAAATCAGAAATTCACCCTGGATCCCCCCCATGTCTTTGATAGCAGAGGCAGACAATAATGCACAAAGCAACATACCCCCCCATAACCTTTAAAAATTTCCTAACATACCCCCTCCTAATAACCACCCATGATACAGATGGACGCAATTGGGATGTATTGCACAGCTAGACTTATAAAGGCCCTGGTGGTTGTTAGCCTAGTATATACCAAAGGATATGATAATGTAGTCTTTTGGCATTTAGTTTCATTCCCTGATTCTAGCTCCAGTTAGTTATTTGTTTGGGACAAACATTCCTGCAGAATGGCTAAATCATTTTGGGATTCAATAACTGCTCCTAGCTTGCAGTCATCTGCAAAGTTAGTCAGCCAGAGTCCTTTGGTAGTGGCCTTTACTTCATAAAAGAAGATGCAAAACAGGAGAGGACCCAACACCAAACCCTGGTCGGCTCCACTCATGCCTAGTCTCTTTGTGGAAGTAGCTTCCTGTATTTTGATCTCCTGCATCCTAAGCCAGTTGGCAATCCAGTGAGTGATGTAGGGGTTTATTCCCAGTTTATTTAGGTTTTCTACTATGCCCAAGTGGGGGATTGTGTCAAAAGTCTTGGCAAGGTTGAGGTATGCAATGTGTACTGTTTAACCTTCATCCATTGCTTTAGTAAACTTTTCAAAGAAGTCCACCTGGACGAGTAAGCATAACCCCCCCTTGACGAATCCAGTCTGAGATGGGACCGGTGTTTCAAAGTTCCCTATGTCCTTATTGGTTAATTCTGTGATAAGTCTTTCCATGGCTTTGCATATGAGGTTGGTCAGACTTATGGGTCTGTAATTGCTTGGGTCTGTGAGAGGTCCTCTCTTATGCAGGGGAATGACTGTAGTAGTTCTCCATTCACTTGGTACAAAACTTGTATGGAGCCGGAGATTGAACAATGATTTTAGGGGATGGCTAAACCATGCTTCATGCAATTTAAGATACATCCAGAGACATTGTCAGGACCCATCAATGCAGTATTTTAACTTCTGATAACACATTCAGTGGGAACATGTGCAAGAAAGCTGAAGACATTCGAGTGACGAAGATTTGGGATAGACAGGAAAAAAGCTAACAGATATGAGAGTGTCCAGCAAACGGATGGATTCTGTGAGAGAAGACCTGTAACAGTCAGGCGTGAATGCCAAAGAAGGTAGGCAAGTGACATTGAATTGAAATAACTGAAGCGACACCTGAACCCCATGTAGAATAATGGGGATGATGATAATGATGAGCTCTTTCAGGGCCTGGTCTTTTGTGATAGCTGGAGCTGAGTCAGTTTCAGGTATTTATTGTGGGACAGACAGAGGGGAAAGAAAGGGGTAAAGTTCGAGTTGAATTTGTCAGCCAGTAGGTTACCTATATCTTCAGCCTCAGTATAGGTTGTAAGAGAAATAGTATTCTGTCTCCATTTAAACTGTTGTTAGCATAATTATTAGCTTGGAAAAAAAGCTGCAAGAATAATATAGAGCAAAATGAAATATAAAGGGTTAATTTAGAAATAGTATAAAATGCTGAACAAGTGTGCTGTCAAAAAGCTTAGTTAGATTTTGGCATCCATACAGAAAAAGGAGTATGTTATTGAAAAACAAACTTTGTAAAAATAGCTATGACCAGAAGACGTCAACAAGATAAGAAGGAACATCAGTAAGATAACGTTGGAACATCAAGTTTTCAGAAGTCTCTCCATGGATCATCAAACTACAAAGAACCAAGGACAAGGGAACAAAGAAAAACTGTTATACAAAAAAAGAACTGTTATACATCAGAATTTGGGAAAAAAACATCAGACTGTATAAATATGAGTGTGTAAAAATAAGCTCTGGGAATTTGCCATAGAGAGCTGACAGTATCTGTATAGCATGTTTGTAGACCCAAAAGAAGAATGTAATAGTAAAAGCATATTAACTGAAGAAGTTTGTCTCGGTGTATTCATTGTACTTAGTACAATACAGTAATAAAGTAGTTGGTCTGTGGTATGCATGCATGCAAATTCAAGTAACAGCAAGAAACCAACAGAAGACGTACGTATAATTTTTCATAGGTAACATTGTTCACAATCAGCTCAGCACATTCCTGCATTATGGTTCTGAGATTACTAACATAACTACTAAAGGAATTATGATTGTCTTTGGCTTGGGTGGTTATTTTAGCCTCAGATTTGGCTTTGGTGGATTTTATTGAACTTCTGAGTTGTCTCTTTATTTCAATGCCGAGGGATCTATCATTCTAAGAATTGCTTATTTTTCATATGGTTGCAAATTTATTGTAAAGCTTGTTGATATTATGGTTCCGCAGGGTTTTTTGTTGGGGGGGGGGTCTTTGAGGTTTACCCTGCACTTGTTCCTACAGGGTACAGCTACATCTATGTAGTTGTTTACAAGCATGAATAGTGTGGTTGGTGTATGTTTCAGCATAGTCAGAGTTAACTGGGTTTGGTGGAGATTTGAAACTTGTCAATGTATCACTTAAAAAATGTTAGTTTGTTTTAAAGAAGTTTCTAACTACCTTAGATGGAAGGGGTCTGTAGTTTCAATTTTATATCAAATTATACTGCTTTATGGTCTGACCTAACAAGTGATGAAGATACGCAAGGGATGATGCAAGTTGCCCCCATATTAGTAAGGACAAGATCTAAGATGCTGTTCCCCCCTAGTGAGTACTCTGGCTACTTGTTCCAAGACATTTTTATTGACAACATCTTGGAATCTTTGTGCGTGTGTATTAGTGATGGTGTAGGTTACCAAGCTATAGCTGAGTAGTTTAGATCACCTTAGGGAAATGGTATTAGGTTTAATACTGAGTGATTCCATTTCTTGTAGATAGGCTTGTGGCTTTCGTGGGTCATAGAGGGAGTTCTGTAGTTAGTTAATATGTGGTGTGGGACCTCTTTGATGGTTATTTGGACGTGAAGAAGCTCTAGTGCATCATGTTGCTTTACCAGCCTCGATGTGAGTCTTTTACTGGTGAAGATTGACATAACTCCACCTTTTTTCTGTCCTGCACAATAACTGGTTTAAACACGTGGAAGTTGTTATTTATTTATTTTTATTTATTTACATTTGCTTACCAGGGAATGTCCAACTGGGCCAGATAGCTTGTTTTCAGCAGAGACCCGGGGAGGTAAGCTCCAAAGGAAACTGTTAACAAACATGTTAAGCATACAGAATAAATGGCAAGAACAAAGCATTACAGAGGCTTAGTATGAAAAACCAATAATGCCGGTTAGAATATTCAATTACATAAACAAAGTGAAAATGCAAGCATTAATACATAATAAGAAAAAGCAACAAGTTGACTAAATGCAACAAGCAGAGTGAATTTTTTTTTTGGAGACTCTAAGGTTGGAGAGTATAAATTGTATAACAGTAGGTGGAGAGATTACTTATAGATTTATAGGTTCATAGGTAGGTACTAAGATATCTGCCCAAAGACATTTATAAGCCTAGCTTATATGTTGGCTTTCGCCGACCCCTTAGATTAGTTTCCTGTGCCTCTGTCCAGCAGAGCCATTGAAGTGATACCTGGGGTAAAATTTCTGTTTCCCACCCACTCATCAAGGTTTCTCTTGAAGAGGGTTAGTGAGGGGCTCTGCCTAATGTAGATTGGAATCTTGCTCCAGAGCATGGGAAACCTGTGGGACAGAAATCTATCCCTCCAGCACATCCTATTTATTGTTGTGGTGAGGTTTAGATCCCTGGAGCGTGTGGCTCGAGGGGATATGATTTTCTTTAGGTGGAGCATGTCCATCAATTCTGGGTTGGACATGGCCTTGTATGTCAGGCAGAGATCACCTCTGAGTAGGCGGTATGCAACTGAGTACAGCTGGAGTTTTTTCAGTCGAGCTGCACAGGGCATCTGCTTGAGGCCAGTGATGCTCTTGGTGAGGTACTTCTGTGGTCTTTCCAGTTGCTGCAGGTGTCTTGTAAGGTACATCCCAAATGGGGCATTGTACTCTATGATGGGTCTGATGAGTAATGTGTAGAGGGGCCCAATGACCTCTTTTGATCTGGATGCAAACCCTTTTGTGATTAGGTGGGCCACATAGAAGGATTTTCTAACCACTTTGGCAATGTGATTATCAAAGGAGAGGTTACTATCTACTTGGGTCCCCAGATCCCTTATTACATCTTCCATATTTAGGGGGCTACCACCTATGTGAGAGTTTGTGGGTACTTTGCTTTTTCCGAAGGGGGTGACTATGCACTTTTTGGCATTTCGCTTGAGGCCATGGTTTTGACACCGGGTATCTGTCTCAGTGAGACCCTTTTGGAGGATGTCTGTGTCAGCCAGAGAGTCAATTATAGCCCCTAGTTTGCAGTCATCTGCGGACTTGTTCAGCCATAGTCCTCCTGTGCTTGCCTGTACCTCTGAGAAGTTTATGCCGAACAGGAGGGGTCCTAGGACTGAGCCCTGAGGAATGACACTTTTAACCGGTTTAGAGTCAGACCTAGCTCCCGCAATTCTTACCATGTGGGTGCTGTCCGTGAGCCAGTCAGCAACCCATCTCATGATGTAGGGGTTTATGTTCAGGCTGGTGAGCTTGTCTATAATACCTGAGTGGGGAATGGTGTTGAAGGCCTTTGCAAGGTCTAGCTAGGCTGTGTGGACCATCTTTCCTTTGTCTATAGCCTTGGCAACTGTCTCAAAGAAGTCCACCAGGTTTAGGAGGCATGATCTGCCCTTAACAAAGATGAACTGTGTAGGGTCCAGTGTTTGGAGGTTCCCAATGTCTCTGTTAATGAGATCCATGATGATGCACGCCATAGCTTTGCAGACCAAGCTGGTCAGGCTTATAGGGTGATAGTACCCGGGGTCCGTTGTGGCTCCACCATTGTGGAACAGAATAACCTTTGCTGTGCGCCACTCTATGGGCACATAGCCTGTGGAGAGGCTGAGTTTAAACAGTGTGTTTAGGGGAGGGGTTAGTTCATCTTTGAGCTCATGTAGGACGCAGCCTGGGACATCGTCTGGTCCCATTGATGCTGTGTTTTTGGCTTTGGAGAGGGCTGTTTTAACCTGAGTGTCTGTGATTTCAGGGGCACTATATTCTTCTGGTATAGTTATGGGCCCTTTTGGGGGTGAGACAGGGGTGAAGTTTGCACTGAACCTGTCTGCCAGGATGTTGGCTATATCAGTCGGTTCAGTGTATTTTGTGCCATTCTGCACTAACTCCGAGCAGACCTGAGAATTGCCACTTAGATTCTTGACATAGCTAAAGAATGCCTTGTGGTTATCTTTGGAGTCCATGGCAATTTTGTTTTGAAGCTAGCCTTGGATGATTTTATGAGCGAACATAGTTTCTTGCTGATACTGATCAGGGATGTCTTCCCTTCTTGGGATTTTACTCTTTTCTGTACTAGTTTCCTCCTTCTATTGTATAGCTTGTTTATGGCAGGGGTCCACCAGACTGGTTTCCTTTTCTTGGAGGAGTGAGTCTTGGTTTTGTTTGGGATAGCATGATCTATGCATTCTTGTAGGTGCCCGTAAAGTGCTATCCCAAGTAGGCATTTTGCAGCTTGGACAGCATTATCCTTTAGCATGGGGGCTTTGAAACTTCCCACCTCGGTCTTAAGTAATGTGAAGTTTGCTTTTGAAAAGTTTTTCATGGTGGTTTCTTTGACCGGGGGTGGTGGCGGAATGTGGATATCCAGAGTGATTAGGTTATAACCAACGAGGGGTTGATGTCTGGTATGGAACACCGGTTGCCCTTGTTGGTGATGACAAGGTCCAATATGTTGTCACCTCTGGTGGGGGTGTTGACTAGCTGATCCAGGGTGTTTGAGTTTATAAATTCTAGGAAATGGTGGGCAAGGGAGTTTGTACTTGAGTAGTTCAGGTAATTGAAATCACCCAATATCAGGGTGTTTGGTAGAACCTTTATGTTTCCAAGTGTTTCCAGGCATGCAGAGTGGGGGTCCTGGGACATGGTGGGTGATCTGTAGCAAGCTATAATTTGAGTAGCAGTTTTGCCCGTTGTTAGTTGCACTTGGATAATCTCTGAAGCATTGTGCTGTGCCACTAACCTGGAGGTGTGGGTACCCTTGATGAATATGGATACTCCCCCGCCTTTTGTATTTCTGTCCCGGTTTTGTGGCCAAAATGTATGGTATGAGTCATAGCTTGGTAGTGCTGGGGTGCTCTCTGGACCCTTAAACCAGGTTTCTGTTACTGCACATATATCGATTTTCTCCATACTGAGGAGTGCCTCGAGTGTGTGCATTTTGAGGTTTAGACTTCTGGCATTGAGTAGCATTACCCTCAGTTTTTTGTTACTTATGTTATTTACAGTGGTGGGTTTGTCTTTTGAGCCTTGCCTGAAAAATGCACTATGGGGGTGGCAAGAGCCTTGGCCAGTATTCGAAAGCCTAAGGGTGACAGGTGCAAGCCATCTCTAGTGAAGCAGCGTGACTTGTCAAGCATGTCATCCCAGGCTGACAGACACTGGATCCCCTTTGAATGACACCAGAAGCTTAGCCAATTGTTGAAATTGATAATGTTTTGTCTATAACGTGGTATCATTCTTGGTGAGGGCAGGATGCTACTCTGGGTCAGGGTCATACCAGCTTGGGCTACTTGATCAGAGAGCTCCTCCATGTCTCTTTTCATGTAGTCCAGGGAGGTACGGCTCAGGTCATTCACACCAACATGGACAATGACAGAGTCATATTTGTACTTGTTCTGGAGTGACCTGAGTGCTTGTGTTATGTGGCAGATCCTGGCACTCGACAGGCAGCTAACAGTAACCTTCTCCTCGTTCAGCCAAGTGAGTGGGACGTCAGTGTGCCTGACTATAGAGTCACCTATTGCTAGTATGTTGGGTATGTTATTTTGCCTTAAGGGCTGTGATTGCGTGGCACACTGGTTTTGTGAGGTATGTGTTTCATGGTTTCTGTTAAGGGGTGGAGGTTGCTTGGATGTCTGCTTTGGAGGTCTCTGTTGCTTTTGCAAATTTTTATTTAGAGCCTCCAAGTATATTTTCGTGCATTTATGTGTGTTTTTTGCTGGTGCTGGTTTCATAGGTCTATGTGAGACTGGTGGTGTGATTCAAGTAATTCCCTTCTCTTCTTGACTACCTGGTCCAGTCTTGGGTTGAGAGAGTTTAGCCTCCAGTTTGGCTGTATAATTGCATCTCTTGCATGTATTAGTGTTTGGTGGAAGGAGGAGAGGGTTGTCTGTGTACATGAGGCAATTGTAACATTGCCTCAAAATGCCCAGATTCACCAGATGGACTGGAGAGTACACCTGAAACTGCCCTTTGGACATGCCTGTATAGGTACAGTGAACTGTTTTACTGATTGGCTGGTAAGATCGAATAGAGAGCCTTGTCCTTCTCTACAGTATAGGGGGGGTCTAGTGCTAAGGTTTATTAGTGCTTGCTATGAGATTTGAGCAAGTGCCCGGATGAGAAGTGAATGGTTTGAGTGCTTAAGTTGAAAGTTTGTCTAGTTCCAAGGGAAAAATTGAAGAGTACACTTTGTGGAGCCGGGAATAGTTATACCCTAGCTAACCGGTGCTGTCCGGTGCGCAAAACCGTGCAAATGCAGGTTTTATAGCAGGGAAATGAAAGAGATAGGAATTTGCCCAAAATGGCCAATAAACTACTAATTTCTGGGCTGAAACCCCTCCTCCAGGGACAGACAGGCTGCTCAAAGCTCCCTCTCTCACAGTGAATAGAGAAACGTCTTTCTATCCAAGTAAGGTATGGGCAAATACAGAAACTTGTAACACAGCCCTGAATTCAGCACTAACCTGAAACCTGGACTATACTAGCTTAGAAAGGCAGGAAAACAAGTATATATATATATATTTTTTTGTTTGTTTTTTTTCAGAAAATAAAACAGATACAATCAAAAAAACACTTTAAATGCACAGAAATGGCTACCACACTTGAGTGTGTAGCCTACAACAGTTAAACAGGTAATTTAAACACAAAAACAACTTTGTTAAAGTGCAGGCAGTAAAATATGTACAATATGTAGCTGAAACAAGCTTTTTAAATTACAGAAACTCTAGAAAATTGCTGTTTTAGGTGGAATTGGCTAACGGCAGCAAGAAAATGCAGAAAAATGATACTTAATCACTCCAAAGTCTCTCTTTTGTCTCTCTCCTGCTGTAGAACTCTGCAGGGCACCAGACAGGAGCTTGCTGAGCTGTATACTAGTGCAAAAACCTCGCAAGTTGCAACCACTATTACTTGAGGTAATAGTGGGTAAAGCAGTTATTCCAGAGACAGTACAGGAGCAAAGTCAGTATTTAGTAAAGTGTTCTTTTAGGAATAGTTTAAATTTGTATCTGTCTGGGTTTAGCAGGATGCGTTATGGGAGAGAGTTCCAGGTTTTGTCGATTTTATTGGAGTAGAGAGAGTCAGCATAGTATTTGTGAGATTTGGTTACTTTTAGGATTAGTTTGTCAGATGATCTGAGGGTTCCTTGGTTGGAGATTAGTTAGACTAGGTCAAAGACAGCAGGGCAGTTTTTGGGTTTGTGTATGATACTATTGGCAGTGGTAAGTTGGTTGAGTGATAATAGGCTAGGTAGTTTGATCCAGTTGAGTTGTTGTAGGGCATGACAGTGATGCGTTTTATGGGCTATATTAGCAGCAAACTTAGCTCATTTTGTTATAGCAGACTTCTAAATTGTTTAAGTCGGTTTTGCACAGATTGGTAAGGATTTGGGAACAGTAGAGTAGGGTTGATAGAAGGTGGGATCTGGCTGTGGCTAATCTAGCACTGATGGTGAGGAAGGGTTTAGCCCTGTAGTGTGAGTTAAGTTTGGAGTGAACCTTTTTGACTGTTAGGGATATATGTTTGCCAAATTTCAGACAATCATTTGTTGTTACCCCTAGAGTTTTGCATGGCTGACTGATTCAATTTTTGTGTCATTAGAGGAAAGATAGTAATTGAAGGTGGGTTATTTTTAGTTCTGCTGTTACCAAAGATTATAAGTTTGGTTTTATTTAGGTTGAGTATTAGTTGATGGTTGGATAGATATTTTTTGATGTTTTGGAGGGCATTCTGAGTTTTTCCTTCTAGATCCTGGGGTGTAATGGCAGAACAGATGAGGGAGGTGTCATCAGCATATTGTACTATGAAGGCAAATTGTGTGAAGCTAGTGAGGCTATTGGTAAATATGATAAATAGTAGGGATCTGAGGATGGACCATTGGGGTACTCCGACAGAGATTGTTAATAGGGGGGAGAGGGTTTTTTTTGCAGTTGGTAGACTGTTGGTAGTTTGATAGACAACTGTGAAACCAGGTTAGATATGCTATGCTGAGGTTGTATTTGGCTAGCTTGTTCAGAAGAATTTGATGGGCTACCATGTCAAAAACTTTGGACATGTCGAGAAAGACAGATGAGACCAGTCGGCATTCATTTTTTAGGAGGTTTACAGTGCTGGTGAAAGCTAAGAGGGCAGTATTGGTGCTGTTCTTGGGACAGAAACTGTGTTGTGAGTTAGATAGAAGGTTGTTCTGTAGGAGTAGTCAAGGAGCTGCTTGTGATACAGACTTGCACAGCCATGTGTCACTCACTCCAAAGACATCTACATGCTGCAGGGTAGGTACAAGGAGCTGCTAGTGATACAAATCTGCACAGCCATGTGTCACTCACTCCAAAGACATCTACATGTTGCAGGGTAGGTACAAGGAGCTGCTAGTGATACAAACCTGCACAGCCATGTGTCACTCACTCCAAGGACATCTACATGCTGCAGGGTAGGTACAAGGAGCTGCTAGTGATACAGACCTGCACAGCCATGTGTCACTCACTCCAAAGACATCTACATGCTGCAGGGTAGGTAGGGCTTGTAGATAGTGGAGTTTCTTGTTAGGCTCCAAGCATTGACTAGTAACACCTTCATATTTCCCTCTGCTTGCTTCATTATGTTAGTAAGTTTATCAGGTTGGCATTTGCTAAAAATGGTAGTGTGTGTTTGTGACAATAATAGAAACCCTAAATGGGATAGATGCAGGCCATTCCTGGTAAAGCAGTGTGGTCTGTTGATCATATCTTCCTAGGCTGATAAATATTGGGCCCCCTTCAAATGATACCAGAAATGTAGACACTTATTGGTCAGATATTTTTTGTTCATATTGTGACATCATCCATGGAGAAGGTGAAATGTAAGGCTCTTACCTGCCTGGGATGCATAGTTTGAGAACTCCATCATGTCTCTCTTCATATGTATTTAAGAGGGGTGTATCTCAAGTCATTGCCACCCACATGTACTCTGATAGAGTCAAGCCTTGGTCAAATTTGTTGTTCAAGGACTTAAGTGCATTCATGATCTGATGGATCCTGCCACCAGCCTAGTAACTAGCCTATAGAGTCACCTATTGCTAGTATGTTGGGTATGTTATTTTGCCTTAAGGGCTGTGATTGCGTGGCACACTGGTTTTGTGAGGTATGTGTTTCATAGTTTCTGTTAAGGGGTGGAGGTTGCTTGGATGTCTGCTTTGGAGGTCTCTGTTGCTTTTGCAAATTTTTATTTAGAGCCTCCAAGTATATTTTCGTGCATTTATGTGTGTTTTTTGCTGGTGCTGGTTTCATAGGTCTATGTGAGACTGGTGGTGTGATTCAAGTAATTCCCTTCTCTTCTTGACTACCTGGTCCAGTCTTGGGTTGAGAGAGTTTAGCCTCCAGTTTGGCTGTATAATTGCATCTCTTGCATGTATTAGTGTTTGGTGGAAGGAGGAGAGGGTTGTCTGTGTACATGAGGCAATTGTAACATTGCCTCAAAATGCCCAGATTCACCAGATGGACTGGAGAGTACACCTGAAACTGCCCTTTGGACATGCCTGTATAGGTACAGTGAACTGTTTTACTGATTGGCTGGTAAGATCGAATAGAGAGCCTTGTCCTTCTCTACAGTATAGGGGGGGTCTAGTGCTAAGGTTTATTAGTGCTTGCTATGAGATTTGAGCAAGTGCCCGGATGAGAAGTGAATGGTTTGAGTGCTTAAGTTGAAAGTTTGTCTAGTTCCAAGGGAAAAATTGAAGAGTACACTTTGTGGAGCCGGGAATAGTTATACCCTAGCTAACCGGTGCTGTCCGGTGCGCAAAACCGTGCAAATGCAGGTTTTATAGCAGGGAAATGAAAGAGATAGGAATTTGCCCAAAATGGCCAATAAACTACTAATTTCTGGGCTGAAACCCCTCCTCCAGGGACAGACAGGCTGCTCAAAGCTCCCTCTCTCACAGTGAATAGAGAAACGTCTTTCTATCCAAGTAAGGTATGGGCAAATACAGAAACTTGTAACACAGCCCTGAATTCAGCACTAACCTGAAACCTGGACTATACTAGCTTAGAAAGGCAGGAAAACAAGTATATATATATATATATATATATATATATATATATATATATTTTTTTTTTGTTTTGTTTTTTTTCAGAAAATAAAACAGATACAATCAAAAAAACACTTTAAATGCACAGAAATGGCTATCACACTTGAGTGTGTAGCCTACAACAGTTAAACAGGTAATTTAAACACAAAAACAACTTTGTTAAAGTGCAGGCAGTAAAATATGTACAATATGTAGCTGAAACAAGCTTTTTAAATTACAGAAACTCTAGAAAATTGCTGTTTTAGGTGGAATTGGCTAACGGCAGCAAGAAAATGCAGAAAAATGATACTTAATCACTCCAAAGTCTCTCTTTTGTCTCTCTTTTGCTGTAGAACTCTGCAGGGCACCAGACAGGAGCTTGCTGAGCTGTATACTAGTGCAAAAACCTCGCAAGTTGCAACCACTATTACTTGAGGTAATAGTGGGTAAAGCAGTTATTCCAGAGACAGTACAGGAGCAAAGTCAGTATTTAGTAAAGTGTTCTTTTAGGAATAGTTTAAATTTGTATCTGTCTGGGTTTAGCAGGATGCGTTATGGGAGAGAGTTCCAGGTTTTGTCGATTTTATTGGAGTAGAGAGAGTCAGCATAGTATTTGTGAGATTTGGTTACTTTTAGGATTAGTTTGTCAGATGATCTGAGGGTTCCTTGGTTGGAGATTAGTTAGACTAGGTCAAAGACAGCAGGGCAGTTTTGGGTTTGTGTATGATACTATTGGCAGTGGTAAGTTGGTTGAGTGATAATAGGCTAGGTAGTTTGATCCAGTTGAGTTGTTGTAGGGCATGACAGTGATGCGTTTTATGGGCTATATTAGCAGCAAACTTAGCTCATTTTGTTATAGCAGACTTCTAAATTGTTTAAGTCGGTTTTGCACAGATTGGTAAGGATTTGGGAACAGTAGAGTAGGGTTGATAGAAGGTGGGATCTGGCTGTGGCTAATCTAGCACTGATGGTGAGGAAGGGTTTAGCCCTGTAGTGTGAGTTAAGTTTGGAGTGAACCTTTTTGACTGTTAGGGATATATGTTTGCCAAATTTCAGACAATCATTTGTTGTTACCCCTAGAGTTTTGCATGGCTGACTGATTCAATTTTTGTGTCATTAGAGGAAAGATAGTAATTGAAGGTGGGTTATTTTTAGTTCTGCTGTTACCAAAGATTATAAGTTTGGTTTTATTTAGGTTGAGTATTAGTTGATGGTTGGATAGATATTTTTTGATGTTTTGGAGGGCATTCTGAGTTTTTCCTTCTAGATCCTGGGGTGTAATGGCAGAACAGATGAGGGAGGTGTCATCAGCATACTGTACTATGAAGGCAAATTGTGTGAAGCTAGTGAGGCTATTGGTAAATATGATAAATAGTAGGGGTCTGAGGATGGACCATTGGGGTACTCCGACAGAGATTGTTAATAGGGGGGAGAGGTTTTTTTTGCAGTTGGTAGACTGTTGGTAGTTTGATAGACAACTGTGAAACCAGGTTAGATATGCTATGCTGAGGTTGTATTTGGCTAGCTTGTTCAGAAGAATTTGATGGGCTACCATGTCAAAAACTTTGGACTTGTCGAGAAAGACAGATGAGACCAGACAGCATTCATTTTTTAGGAGGTTTACAGTGCTGGTGAAAGCTAAGAGGGCAGTATTGGTGCTGTTCTTGGGACAGAAACTGTGTTGTGAGTTAGATAGAAGGTTGTTCTGTAGGAGTAGTCAAGGAGCTGCTTGTGATACAGACTTGCACAGCCATGTGTCACTCACTCCAAAGACATCTACATGCTGCAGGGTAGGTACAAGGAGCTGCTAGTGATACAAATCTGCACAGCCATGTGTCACTCACTCCAAAGACATCTACATGTTGCAGGGTAGGTACAAGGAGCTGCTAGTGATACAAACCTGCACAGCCATGTGTCACTCACTCCAAAGACATCTACATGCTGCAGGGTAGGTACAAGGAGCTGCTAGTGATACAGACCTGCACAGCCATGTGTCACTCACTCCAAAGACATCTACATGCTGCAGGGTAGGTAGGGCTTGTAGATAGTGGAGTTTCTTGTTAGGCTCCAAGCATTGACTAGTAACACCTCCATATTTCCCTCTGCTTGCTTCATTATGTTAGTAAGTTTATCAGGTTGGCATTTGCTAAAAATGGTAGTGTGTGTTTGTGACAATAATAGAAACCCTAAATGGGACAGATGCAAGCCATTCCCAGTAAAGCAGTGTGGTCTGTTGATCATATCTTCCTAGGCTGACAAATATTGGGCCCCCTTCAAATGATACCAGAAACATAGACACTTATTGGTCAGATATTTTTTGTTCATATTGTGACATCATCCATGGAGAAGGTGGAATGCAAGGCTCTTACCTGCCTGGGATGCATAGTTTGAGAACTCCATCATGTTTCTCTTCATATGTCATTAAGAGGGGTGTATCTCAAGTCATTGCCACCCACATGTACTCTGATAGAGTCAAGCCTTGGTCAAATTTGTTGTTCAAGGACTTAAGTGCATTCATGATCTGATGGATCCTGCCACCAGCCTAGTAACTAGCCATCGCTCTTTCCTTGCTGTGCCTGTTAAGATGTACATCTATATGTCTCACAATAGAGTCGCCTGTTAATAGAATGTTTGTTTGGGTTGATGCCTCCCTTAAGTGCACAGCATCCATGACCTTGGGACTTCATGTGCTACATGTGGTGGTGGGCTTAACTGGCTGAGTGTGCTTTGTGCCTGTGTTGCATTTTGGATGTCTTTGAGGTTTAGGTGAGATAGTCTTTAGAACCTCAGCACAAGACAGTATTGAGACTGCCTTGGTGAGATGTGGTGGGTGGTGTACCGTTGACAATTTTGTTGTCTGCGATTATTGAGGGTGTGAAATTTTTGCCACCGACAGCATTATATATGTACACTGCATTATGCTGTTTGAGTAAAAGATGATCACTAGACAGCCTGAGGCAATTCTTAAACTGTCTCAATATACCCATCTCAAGCAGGCCGTCTGCAAACATTGTGGGGACGTAGTTCATGGTTTGAAATCACCTTAAAGACTGTTTTTCGTTTCCCACAGTTGTACAACTATAGAGGTAGTATGTATAAGTAAGTTATATGGGGGAGAGATAAATATCCCTTTCTTATGATAACATACAAGTTCACCAGGTTGTGTTGCTTGAAAAACTTTGACTTATCCAACTTGTCCACCACAGATAATCCCATTGCTAGCCTGCCAGCATTGTGGCTTGGGGACAAAAACACTGTCTCTGTGAGCATTATGAAGTCTCTTTTTTTCTGGCAGTAGTTAATACGCTCTTTTAAATCAGTGCATTTGTCAGTATATCTGTATTTTATATGACCTTGGGCCAAAATTGCATACATACAATTTCAATAACTACATTTAACTGAGTAAAAAAGAAAGGAATGCTGTAAAGTGCTTTGATCCATAATGTAGCACTAAGGATACAAAAGCAGCAGTGAAACTGTGCCACAGAATAAGACAGCTGTACTGTCAAGGAGCAAACATCACTTCTATGACTCACAGTTTACTGAAAATGGCACTACTCTGACGCCTTACCATAGGATTCATGAAGAAATCTTTTCTAGCATCATGTGACCTGCCACTGACAGGAACCAGGCTGCACAATGCTTGATGATCAAAGTCGCCTTTTTTAGCTAGTGGCATAATATAGATTCCATCCACCCACAACCCCTTTTCCCATTTTTTCTCATGGGTTCGGAGTGTCATTTCAACAGAAACTGACAGAACCCACACTGTTAAAGTAGCAGACTCAAAATCCGACTTCAGACCATTGACAAGTGGAGTACCACAGGGTTCAGTCCTGGGTCCTCTCCTGTTTAGTATCTACTTCTCTGAAGTACAGACTAACACAGAAGGTCTTTGGCTAATGAAGTTCGCAGATGACTGCAAACTAGGAGCCATAATTGAAACTCCTAACGATGTGGACATAATACAAAAGGGCCTCACTGAGACAGATGCCTGGTGTCAAAGCCATGACCTCAAGCTCAATGCCAAAAAATGCATTGTCATCCCCTTTGGTAAAAACTCTGTACCCATGAACTACAACATAGGCGGTAGTATACTTAACACCAAAAGTGTGATAAGAGACCTTGGGACACAGGTGGACAGTAGTCTCTCCTTTAATAATCACATCACCACAGTAGTCAGGAAATCCTTCTATGCGGCACACCTCATCACAAAAGGTTTCTCATCCAAAAAAAAGAGGTCATTGTTCCCTTCTACTCATCACTCATTAGACACATTATAGAGTACAACACCCCTTTTGGTATGTACCTCACAAGACATCTACAACAACTGGAAAGGCTGCAGAAATACCTCATAAAGAGGATTACCGGCCTCAAACAGATGCCCTATGCAGACCGTCTCAAAAAACTCCAGTTTTACTCCATCACATATCGCCTACTCAAAGGTGATCTCTGACTAACATACAAAGCTATGTCAAACCCAAAGCTGTTGGACATGCTACACTTAAAGAAATCCCAATCCCTCCGAGCTACATGCTCTAGGGACCTAAACCTTGTCACCACAATAAACAGAACATGGGATAGATTCCTGTCCCAGAGACTTCCCATACTCTGGAATAAACTACCTGTCTATATCAAACAAAGCTCCTCATTAGCACTCTTCAAGAAAAATCTTGATGATTGGATGGGAGATAGGAAATTCACCCCAGGGATCACCTCTGTGGCTCTGCTCAACAGTGGCACAGGAAAATAATTTTCTTGGGTGGCAAAAGCCAGGGTACCTTTTTGGCTGGGCTTGTATAGGCCCCAGGGCCGATAGCCTTGTACCTACCTATGAACCTATGAATAATCATCTAAAGCCAAGGTTTACATTACCGGGCGTTTAACCTTGCTGAAGTAGATTATTTCACACCACACACTCACTCCTATGGCCAATTTAGAGTGTCCAATCCACCTACTACATGTGTTTGGAATGTGCGAGGAAACTGGATCACCCAGAGGAAACCCACACAAACACAGGGAGGACATACAGACTCCATACAGAAGGCATCCCAGCCAGGAATCGAACCAGGGAATCTCTTGCTGTGAGGCAACAGCACTATCTTCTGCATTACTATTATGCATTCATATAAGCAAGACCAACTGGTAAATAATAAGGCTATTCCAATGTGTTAAACTCACTCTTATCTTATCTCCCTCATAATATGATCATCTGTGGCAAAAGTTACAAGATTTTACTGAAAGTAATAAGGGGAACCGTGTTTGTGGTACTGGTACTAAACATAATTAGGAGCAACTTTGAATAGGTGTGAATATGATAAGTAAAGGTAGTTCAGTGTGAATTACAGTCCCCTGTAAATTAGGCTAACATAGCGATGAGAAGAATGTGGGTAAAATAAACAATTGAACAGAAAACTGATTTTTGCCATGAGGTACATGAAAATAGAACATTTTAAGAATTCTCACTTGGCTCAGATGCTTTTATCTGTAAGATGAAGGCAGAAATAACTGAAGGCATTTATAGTGAGACAATGAAATACAACATGATTTTTCTGGACTGAAACATAAGTCATCTTGTAAGATTTGTGTATTCTTTTAAGACCCTGTATATCATGTGAATGACCAATGGTTGTAAGATGGGTGAGGTAGCTGATTTTCCTTCTGGACATTCAGACTGCCTAGGCTTGATCAAGACCAGCTTTGATGGCCTAATAACAGCAAAAGACGCAGTAAGAGTTACAAACTCCTGCATAGGGACAAATCACCAGGATGTAACGGCCTATCAATCAAGCTTCACACACTAGGCAGGACACTGAAATGCTGTGGTTCCCTGAACTGGTCATTTACATTATCCAGACTGATGATGTCCATGAAAGTTGCAAGTAAGCTGTCATTTTGTTAATTCATGAAGATAAGGATTCATAAATCACAGCATTGTGTACACCACATATCTATATTTGGGTGACGCCTGCAAGACATTCACGGTGATATTAATGGCCACATTGACTTCTCTAATACCCAACCTGATCAATATGGATCAATGTGGTCTTGTTTAGGATCATCAGACTTTCATCAATATGATTAAAATGTTGTTATTGATACAGGATGTGAATAGATTAGACAGATGTCTATTCATAGTTAATGTGGATGCCAAAAAAGAATTTGATAAAATAAATTAGAAGCCTGGTTATTTTTATTCCAGGAGTTGTGTTTTTTCTCATCTTATATAAGTCCATTTACTGGAGCATTGAGGCAAAGGTAAATGTGGGAGTTCAATTATCACAGTGTTTCAGCTTGGAAAGGGGGCTTATCAGAAGTACCCATTGTTATCCCTACTGTTTATAGGGTACCTGGAGACCCTGCCCCAGCTACTCTGAGGATCTCACTGTTGGGGGCACCAGTCTGGAGGAGGGAACATAAAAATCTCACTATTTCCAGACACCTTTCAGTTTATCTGTAAAGTGATTTAGTCAATCTGTTTGCATATTTGCATGCTTTTGGACAATACGTGATTATGTATTGAACAGGACATAAATTAAGGCTCTTTATGTAAATTATAGCTGGTCGCCAAGTTTCATAAAGTTTTACTCATATGTATGGGAAGCTAAATCACCGAGATATCTGTGGAGTAGATTACAGACATCACGTCCTCCCCACGGTTGAATGGCATTCAAAAGACATGCGTGAATGGGTTTGCCTTTGCTGAAGGTTGAGAGTTGAGCCGACACCTCGGCACCGTAAAAATCTACTGCCAATCATTAGCGGACCGGAGTTCCGCTGTGGTGACCCTTAACCGGGAAAAGCTGAAAGAAGAACAACCTTGGTATAGACAGCAGTTTTAGCCTATAGGATGCTAAGTAAGCTATGAATAACTTACTGTTAGATTTACCACAGAGGGTGCTATCCCTTCAAGTGTTTATTCTGTCTCTCCCATTATTGGTAGTGCAAACATTTTCAGCAATACCTCCAGAAGAATCTTTCAATTATCTGAGGAATTCAGCAGTCCTGTGACAATAAAAAAAGGCAATGGTAGCCCAGCAGAAGCTTGTATTATCCCATAATTTGGCAGGCCAGGGAGTGCCATACTCTGATGGGTGCTACGGGACTTCTTTGATTAAACTATTTTGCAGTCTAGGGAAGAATCTTTAAGAAGTACACTATCTTTCCATGCTGGGGATAGGGGTTCACCTGGCCTAAGACTAGACAAGATTGAGAGCTGCTACCGTCATTGATAGATGTAGTACAGAGAATGCGGTAGGCATTTGAAGATTTGATGGACAGGGACTGGGTGAAAGCACTTAGCCCAATTCAGCTCTCATGGTGCTTGGATGTTGAATCAACGGGATTAACAAATTGATTAAAAGGATTTACAGGGTGACTCTTCTAAGATGCTGAGAAGACATTGATGAGGTAATCGCTGATATGACAGATTTTAAGGTTTAGGTATAACCTTTCCTATGGGCTATAGATTTCATATTAACAGATAAAAGTGATGTTGACTTACCTGAATTGCATTATAGTTCTTGATAAGGAGAGGCCTCCATGGTTTACATTTCTTAGGCTTTCACTGAAGGAAATGGCAAACTACAGTTGTATGGTTCACCTGATATACAAGTCATTGCCATTCCCAGATGCATCTCTTCAGGTCATGGAACATACAGTGTGTATTTTTGGTTTCTTTAAGTTTTTTTGATTTCCATGGGCATTGAGATGGTATATCACCAGCTATATCAAGGGAGATACTATGATACGTTAATAAAGCTCTCATTTTCATACAATTCCAAATAACTCACAGACTTCAACTCTGTGAATAAACAATACAAAATAAAAAGGAAAAGACAAAAAAAATAATCCTTGAGCACCAAAAAGGGTAACTTCCCTCTTTCTGCCTCAAGTCTGTTGTTGTTTGCACTTTTAGAACTTGTATTGTACTTCAAGCCTTGGCCATGGCTAAAAAGAGTCTTGCTCCATTCCTCCAACAACAGTTCCTCAAACAACAATTCCTCCTCCGGTTAACAAAACAAACAAACAAATGGATAATTAAGTAACACATAAATCAATCTCTTGCTCCTCATACAGCCAAGAGATAAATTCATATTCAAAACAAAACTGAAGATCACCAAAGCATTCTGATAAAGTCCGTTCTATCAGGCCAAGTGAGCTAAATTAAAACAGGGGAACCAGATATTTGACCAGTAATGCATGAGAGCCCCAGCAGCACACTGTGGTATAAATCCTACTGGGCAAGAAGTACATAAGCCTAGATGTCAACAGGTATGGCATCCACTATGCCCTTGTTGTAGAACACCAGAACACAGACTTTTCTCGGTCTCATCTTAACTCCACTATTTATTTATTTATTTTATTTTATTTGCAGTTTGTTTGCCAGGATAGTCCAACTGGGCCACTAAAAGCCCATTTTCAATGGAGTCCTGGGAGAAAAGCTCCAGAAAAATACATGCAGTACAAGATAAACTATAATTGCAAGAGTCATAAGAATACACAATAACATAATACATGAAATGTGAAGATAAATAAAAATGTAAGAAGTCTCAAGTATACAAGATAACAAAATACATGAATAAGAGAGAATTTAAAATAAAATAATAAAAATAAGTAAGAAGTTCCCATGAGGTGATTAATTTTATTGTTAAATTCAAATTTATTTCAGTGCTTATTTCCTAACCACTTTACATTAAATTCTCATTCAATCAGTGCAAAATGACAATTTAAAAGCCTAAAGAACAATTATTAAAACAGTAATCTGCTAATAAAATTCTTCCCTAACCAGTAAAATAAGACTGTGACCAGGAATGTAACATTGTTACACTGAATGGCAACAATGTAAAAATAAATGACTATTCCATAAGCAAAAAACGATTGCAACAAATTCAAAAAACATTTAAATCCACAGAAAAATAGTATCCCTAAAATATCCCAAATTTTATAATCAAGTCCCAAATTTTCAGTAAAACAATCCATCAAAAAATCCACTGAACTATTCAAATGAATCAACAAGCAGTGAATGGATGGAAGGAGTTCAGTTTGCAAACCACTGTAAATCCTGCGAGAGCATTAAACAAATGCTGGCTACAAGAAAAACTTTCACAAAGATGATATCAGATTGCAGAAATTGTAGCAAGACAGCAATGTATAAGTCTTCTATTCTTCCTTACCCAGCACAACAAACACCCCAAACCTTCTTCCATCAGCTTCTACCCGCTTCTGCTATATGCAATATACAAATTAAAATGCAGACTGCAAATATGCAGTCATTCCTTCCCAACCCCTACTGATTACCCCATGAATTTGCTCTACACAAATATTGTTTGGGATGTTCAGGGGATGTATAAACCTAAATATGCAAGGCAGCCACAGTGGCTGCAACAACATTTAAATATCCAACATTCAGTCCAAGTGAAGAAGAATGAAATAAACCCCAAATTAAACCAACAGAAAACATTCAGGACATCTGGCAACCATCTGCTGCCATTGTTGAGAGCCAAGCTACATCAGAGTTAAAGCATGAATCAATTACTTTGCTATTACGTATTCATTAGAATGATAGTCATTAGCTTATTGTTTTATTAATTGAATATCGGTTTTAGTACTTTGCTGGTACCTATTCAATAGCCGTTCTCAGATTCTTAGAGGTTCATCTAGCTCCTGGTTTTAGTCCATGATCTCATGCCCTACCCCCTCAAAGCCAAGATACATTTGCCTAGGAGCGGCCTTTCACCCCCTCGGGAAAAAAAAAAAAACTCAACTAAAAAAAGGACTTCTACTTTTAAACTGTAGAAAGCTCATTTTTACATTTCTAACAACTGGTCTGCTAAAGTTTCTTACGAAACACAAGGTGCTGAAGTGCTAAAGTTAATTTCTGTACCACATTCAGAATTGCTGGTACAGAAAAGAATGCAGGAACTACATTTCCCAGTAGTGCTCCTTAACATCTTGCACTCAGGGTGTCTGCCCCTTTGCCCCACTATTGCTACACTTCTGGCTGTTCTGTTGCTATTTTTGCTAATATTGCTTTGTATTAAATGTGCACTTATTGATTATTGTTTTATAAGCTGAAATTGGTAATCTTTTTTAGCGTCTGCTCTTGCCTATTCATTGGCTGTTGCAGTATTTACCTGGTGACTATGTACACACCGTCTCCTCTTCGTTATTTTTTTGTCCAGTATACCTATTGCAGGTGCTCACTTTTCACAAGTGTGATTTGTTTATGCTGGTACATTTCCATTGGCTTCGTTACTACTGTTGTGCCACAGTGTGACATTTTTGCTTCCTAAATCGTACTAGTTGTTAGTTATTATTATCATTCAGCTGCCATTTTATTGCTAGGTTGCCTGATACTCTCTCTTTTTTATGTATCTCTAATTCCTTATATATTTAGACATGCCATGCTATCTTAATTTCATGAAAGCCTCTTCCCTCTGTTTATTTCATTCACTTGTTAGCATACAACAACAGCAATCAGCTTATTTATGCCAGAATGCTGTACCTCATCCAGTTTAAGTGACTAACCTTCTAATACAATCACTACTTCTAGCCTTTTCAGCCACTACCACAACTGTCTATTTAGAGAACACCTACGCCACTGTTAATTCTGTTCTCTTAGCCAGTCTAATCACTCACGGCATCCTAAGACAGTGTAACAACTGACTCATGCTTTATGATAATTCACTATTATTACTGACATAAAACCCATCTGTAGAAGATTCACTTACATGCACAAACTGGAGATAGAGCTCGTTGATCTTGACAGTAAACATAACCCTGTGTATGTTGCATTAGTAAAAGGCCTCCAAGGTACGTAATAGGGCTCATCAGCCACATATAGCCTCATATTCACATAAACCCACTACTCACATAGGTGTACCACTACCAAGGCCCTTCACCATCACACTAGCATATACTGCTGCAAGGAATCACCAAGCTAAGAAAAGCTGTGCCTTTAGGGTAGACAAAGTCTGTGACTAAAATGGAGAATAATACCAGAAATGGTCTATTTATTGGTGAATCATTTGTCAGTCATACATCTCCACACTCTCCAGACTGGCAAAGGACAGAGTGACTCTCAGCTGTCTCTCAGTTGCTAGGATTAGGGACTTTACCAGGGCCCTCAAGGCACTGAACCTTCCAAAAATGAGTATGACCTTACCATTAGTTATTTTGGGGTGAACAACCTCAGGCAGCTCTCCTTGCAGAAAATGAAAAGAGGTATGGTGGAGTTCTTATCATATGTCATTAGGTACAGGAAATCACTTGCGTTGAATAGTGTTCTGTCCTTATCTAGAATGATGCCTAAACAGAAATCAGCCATCATTGGCTTCAATGATTGGCTATGCAAATTGTGTCATTTGAGTAGAATCCACCTTGTGTCAGCCCGGACAAGCATGATAGAGAGACCTGCTTTTCTAGGGATGGGCTGCACCCATTCTTTAAGGGTTTTCAAATACTGACAATATATTTCCATCTTCATATTACCTTTTTGGCAAAGTAAAATTAATACACTTTCCAAACTGACAAATTTCAAACTAATATTGTTACCTGATACTGCTGCTCTGGTTACACAAAATTCATCCCTGTCCATTTTCAAACACATTTTGAATCTATGGATGGGTATTAGAAAATTCCCATGACTGGCCGTATACAACTAATGGACAGAGGTAGCTCCTAAATGCTTTATTCCATGCATGTGTCCCCTCACATTTTCGGTTGTCTGACACCAGTTTTTTTCCTCACTATGGGTAATATATATATATAATTATCTACCATAGGATGGTAAGGCCAATCTAACACCACATGGAATAGGTTAATACAAGCAAAAAAAGGAAACTGGCTAGGCTTAAAATGACCCACAAAGTTAGGTTGCCTAGTACTTACCAATGAGCCTGCCAAGCATTAGGTTGCACTTCTTCCACTTTTTCTTCTTCTTCTTTCAGCTTTTCCCTTTTAGGGGTCACCACAGTGGATCACCTGTCCGCTCATGATTGGCAATCGAGTTTTTACAGTATTGATTTGCCTGCCTGGCACCCAACCTTCCACAGAAGGCACACACATGCATGTACTCACACCTAGGGCCAATTTAGAGTGTCCAATCCACCTACAGCATGTCTTTGAGATGTGTGAGGAAACTGGAGCACCAAGCATTAGGTTGCACTACACAACATAAAAAGCCTCAGAGGAAAAATATTTGATTTGGAAGCTCTCCTTTACCTGGAGAGCATCCATATCTCATTGCTATTGAAACATTGTTCCAAACTATGGAAAGTACTCCTCTTCTGAAGCCCATCGTAGAAATCATAAGAAATATAATCAACATGACCAGAGACCATACATGCCCTACCATTAACTACACTCAGGCTCTACCAACCTTTTTCAAAGAGGGCAAGATCTACACATTCTGAAGTGTATTTTGGGGCACCCATCCATTTGTCTAAGTTATATTTGAAGGCTGACAAGGAGTCAAACTGCTTGACATCCAGGGGTTCTATTCCAAAGCAAGGGGATGTGATGATTAATGTAGCTATCTCTCCATTTACTTTTGTTTGTTACCTGATGTAAATTGAGATACCTTGTTCTAGCGCTGTCCAAACATGTTCAGCCTAGTAAGCATGGTGTCAGTGTGCCTAACAATGGAGTCACAAATTACTAGGATTTTTCCAGAAGCTGATTTATCCTTATTGGGCAATGTTGTTGGTGACATGTTGATGAAGGGTGCATGCAGAAGATATACTGGGGGCTTTAATTGCTGCCTACTCTTAAGAGTTTTGGGAGGATTTTGCAGTGATGTTTTATGGCACTGGCATATGATAGCTTACTATTGTCAGCACGAGTATGTTGTGCTTATGTGAGTGGAGATAAAAGAGTGTGAAGCTCACTGCATGCATGAGATTTAAAGATGGCTGCCTCCAAGTTACCTTTGTGTTTGTACCTCTCACAGATAGAGTCTGTTAGGGTGAGCATCACCTATCATTCATTCAGAACCATTAGTAGTGTTGGGGGGGACGCATCCACATTTGATATATATGTGCCTCATCCCAAATTATCTCAGCTTTGATTTACTACAGGTCCAAATTACTTCCAACAAAATAATATTTTATTGATTATTACAGGACCTCCTGTATTTTCTCAGAGGAACATAAGTATCTAAATGTGCTCCTCTAGATGAAAGTAAAATTAAATACCTTTATATTGAGAGGTTTAATTAACCAAATACCAACTGTTCCTCCTACACATCCAATGATTGTTATGCTCAGACCTTTCTCAACATCATAAAGTCCAGATTCCTGCACCAGGTAGTTATTATCTTTGCTAGAGTCTTAAAACTCCAACCCTTAACTAACCACTTCTTCTCTTCACAGCTCCACAAATATTCCCTTTCCTAGTTAAATCAGGCCGTTTAGTTATTATCGTCTCTTTCAACCTCCCTTAACCCAAACATCCATCTATATTTAGGGGCTTCAGCAAAACCAGCCTATTAAATTTTATTGACCTTTTCAAAAAACATTGTATTTAAGTTGCTTACTGGGGTAGTACACTGATCACAACAAACCATTTACAGGCAATGCTTGGGTGAAGAAATTCACAAAAAAATAAAACAAAACCAATTCATAAACATGGAGTACTCACAGAAGGGTACGGAGTCCAGCAGACAATTGAAACAATAAGCAAATATTATTAATAGAGGAGAAAAACAAGTGTGGATTAACTTTAGCCATAAATATGGGAGGTAAGCAGTAGCTGAGAACAGAGGTTGGAAATAGATGCGAACATACAGAATCTATAGCTGACTTCTTGGCCAGTCCAAGTGTTCCATCTCCCCCCACACCCCAACAGATACCAATAAGTACTTATTTGGGAGCCCTTCTTTTTTACAGCATCCAGTTCTGTTAATCCCATCCCTCTTATTAAATGTTCCCCCTTTTTTATCTCTCTCACTCTCCTTATTTTCTTACACATTTATAAGGCGTATTATATTCCTTTTTGACTGAACTCACTCTGCTTTCCATTCTTTGTGCCTTTGATTTCCTGACTGCGTTCTTGCAATTTGTTAGCACTGATTTCTATTGTTCTCTGTTGCTTTACATTGTCAGATGCAGTATGTTTTCTCTAACCTTTGATACCCCCTCAGTTTGTGAAAAGAGTACTAAATGCAGGACAGGTTAGATCAAACTTGTACCTGAAGAGTGCTATGAACCTATGGCACTCTTCAACTATGAAGCTATGGCACTCTTCAACTATGAAGCTATGGCACTCTTCAACTATGAACCTATGGCACTCTTCAACTATGAACCTATAGCACTCTTCAACTATGAACCTATAGCACTCTTCAACTATGAACCTATAGCACTCTTCAACTATGAACCTATAGCACTCTTCAACGCATATAAGACAAATGACGCTAAAATCTGAAATGCATAAGCAAAAAAAAAAAGCATAAGAGGTCCTGGGCTTAAACAGATCATTTATCTCAAAACAGAACCATTGTTCATTTTAATAGTGCCTTTGTAGCTGTACCTTCAGAAGCCACAATAAGTGTCAGCACTTAGCAAAGGCATGGGTGAGGGTCAAACAAGTCACTAATAGACCGCAATGGCATGATATGGGTCAAACAAGTCACTAATAGACTGCAAAGGCATAAGCAAGTGTCAAATCATGTACCTCTCTTGCCTAATTTTCCAGCCAGGTTGCTCAATACTTATACCATGAAGTAAGAAAAAGTTTTATTTTTCTGAAAATACCTAGTAGCAGACAATATAATAAGCAAATAGTTTTCTTGTGCTAAGCCACCATCTGCAATCCCTGAGATTTCATAGTAACAGGCAGCGGTATACTTTCCTTAATGTGGCATGGACAACTAAATAGCCTTGGAAAGAAATTACCAGGGCTAGGTCAACTTACCATAAATCTATACTTAGTAAGGATACCAACACAGAGACATGAGCTGTACCTCAGGCTCTATTATGTCTTATTCTTCACCCACAGAATATCCCTCTTTGCTCTGATACTTGCCACCAAGTTGCTATCTGAGCAGAATCATCAAGACTACCTGTCTTTCATCATTGGTGGGTATTATGAAACCTGCAAAATGAAGAGCTCTGAAAGCAGGAATGTTTTCCAACAGCAGACAGCTGAGTTTAAGAGAATTTGAAGCCAGACTGCTATCACATCCCATAAGGAAAAAGAGAGAGCTTACACTCCCATGTTAATTAAATTGTCTGTTAGTCTCTAAAACCTTGTCACCCAATTCTCCATGCCAAACCATTCCCAGTATACTGGTTATGTAAATCCTGGAAGTAAATACCAAACCATATCTGGTGCATGAAACTTAGTTAGCATTCTTTGTTAGTAGATAACCTTTTACTCGTCTGTAGCATAGTGTATTAAATACTTTCAATAACTGCATCTAGTACATTAGGCCTATTTAGTCACTCAATCCAGTAATCAGTCAATCAATCGACTACTTCAGTCTACAGAATCTGCATATAGATTCATGAAATGCATCAAGCTGCAAGATCTGTAGTATTATGGGGTAGCAGGCTGCATCAGAAATTCATCAGTTGGGCCATTTTTTTAACAGTACCATCCAGATTCAGTTACATAATCGGCCTTCTGTCATGCTACAAACAGTTAACTAGATTAGATTTCCAATAAGGGAAGTTTACAAAAATGATGTCAAATGTCATTGAGGGATAATATCAGCAGTGGATGTGTCCTTATCTGCAAATGATATAATCCGCTGCAATAACAGAAAGACAAAGTAAACACTTAGTAATACATTAATGGGTTGAGTAATATGTTGGACTTTCTACAAACAAACCAGCACTCTTCACCTTCAAAACGATATGCTTATGATACCCAGAGAATATTCTGTGGTGTTATTCTTGGCAATCAAGGAAGAGACTGCACTGTGAAAGATTTCATGTACATTCATGGATATATAGGAATTGTTAAATAGCTTAGCAATATTGAAATTAAAATCTGAATAAATGTTATCTCTAATAACAAATTTTTGAGTATCAATAATGTGCTTTGTATCATTTACCTAACACAATAAGAAAGGAAATACCAATTGCAGTTATGACCCTACTATCAGAGCAACACTTTGTCATGTCAAATATCCTTGCTTTAGATATAGTAACTCTAAAGACAGCAAAAGGTCTACAACATTAGTTAAGATTCATTCTACAGCTTACATAAGCTGAAAGGCATCCAAGAGTTAGAACAAAACTTGTTTTAGCTTTTAAATGTGTGTAAATGGTTCTGAATGTCTCACTGTAAGGTTTAATCTCTACAAAAAATTGTAAGAATGCCACTGAGTGAAGTGAAATATTTTGCTGTGTTAAGGAAAGGTCAGTTTGCTTTTATTTTTTGTATTTTGTATTACTTTATTGCCTTTTTATATTTTGAATACTGTGATTTGTTTTCTTTACCTTGTGTTTTACTTGCATTCTGCTTAACAGCATATTAAAACTTCAAAAGAGACCACAGCTCTGTCTCTTCTGAGTCAGGCAGAATTTTTTTCCCCGCCCTCCCAGCCAGTTACAGTTGTCTTGTTAAATACCACAGTCTTTCTAGTTACCTCCCTCTTATGTTAATCTGACCATATATCTCATTTCCTCTCTACTTTCACTGACTTGTGTGAGCAATTACAAAATCATCATTTTTGAAATCCCTCCCCTTCAACTATTTACATTTATTGGCCATCCTACTGTATTCCATAGTACCAGAATACAAAAGTGACCACCCCTTTCAATCCATCTTGCTGTTTTAAAAATAGCAACTTTCCACTAAACCTTAACTTTTTAAACAGGTAAAACTTAAGTTACCTACTTTCACATCTAGCGTCTCTAGTGCATACTGCAGTGTGCATTTTTTTTTTCATCTTACCTTTAAGCATCTCTGGGACTAGCACTTGCTCTAATACCTGCTGGAAAGCACTATGAAGCCTTAAACTGATACAAGCACTCAACTCTCCTTGTTAATAAGGAGAAAATAATAGTAGGCACTAAACAGCCTATAATTGCAAAGTACCTTGCTAAGGTAAGGGAAAAACAGTTCCTGTACTTTACAAAAAAAAAAAAAAAAAAAAAAGCAACAAACCAGTCATGTCCAAGAGTCAGCTTCTGGTGATTTCTCCTGTCCACCTGGTGAATCTGGGCATACTGGGGCAATGCAGCAATTGCCTCATGTACACAGACAACGCTCTCCTCCTACCACCCAACACTGCAACCTGTGAGAGATGCACTTACATAGCCAAAATGGAAGCAAAGCTCTCTCCACCCAAGATTGTGCTAGACAGTCAAGAGGAGAAGGTTAACACCCACACTATACCTCAAGCAACACATAGCCCTTCTAAACCCACACCACCAACACCCACATACAGCAACACTAAATTCACATATGCAGAGGCCCTTAAATGCAACCTGCCCAAGCAAAAAGGACCTCTGAAGCTGAAATGCAAACAAACACCAAACACAACCAAAGTGTCACATAGTTCACAACACCAATGTGCCACCTAGTAACAGCCCCTAAGGCAAGACAACGTACCTAACACTTTAGTCATAGGTGACTCTATAGTCCGGCACACAGATGTCCCACTCACCAGATTGAACAAAGAGAAAATTACAGTCATCTGCCTGTCGGGTGCCAGGATCCACCACATAACGCATGCACTCAAGTCACTCCACAACAAGTACAAATATGACTCTGTCATTGTCCATGTTGGAGTGAATGACTTGAGAGGTACCTCCCTGGACTACATGAAAAGAGACATGGAAGAGCTTTCGGATCATGTGGCCCAGGCAGGTATGACCCTAGCCCTGAGTAGCATCCTGCCTTCGACCAGAATGATACCACAATATAAGGATAAAATGATTGACTTCAACAATTGGTTAAGCTTCTGGTGTCCTTCAAAGGGGATCCAGTATTTGTCTGCCTGGGACGACATGATCGACAGACCAAGATGCTTTGCCAGAGATGGTCTGCACCTGTCGCCCCTGGGATTCAGGTTACTGACTAAGGCTCTTGCCACCCCTATAGTGCCTTTTTTAGACAACGTTCAAAGGACAAAAGCACCACTGTAACAGGTACAAGCATGCAAAATCTGAAGGTAATGCTACTCAATGCTAGAAGTCTAAACCTCAAAATGCACTCTCTCGAGGCACTCCTAAAAATGGAGAACATCGATATCTGTGCAGTAAGTGAGACCTGGTTCAAGGCTCCAGAGAGCACCCCTGCAATACCAGGCTACAACTCTTACCACACTTTTCGGCCACCAAACCAGGACCGAAACATTAAAGGTGGAGGAGTGTCAGTATTCACCAAGGATATTCACACCACTAGGCTAGTTGCCCAACACAGTGCGTCTGAAATTCGCCAGGTGCAACTAACACCAGGTAAGACTGCAATCCAAATTGTAGCTTGCTACAGATCCCCCAACATACCCCAAGATTCTCACTACACCTTTCTAAACATACTGGAAATTATTAAGATAGAACCAAACACCCTAATACTGGGTGATTTTAACTACCCTGCCATTAACTGGGAAAACTACTCATGTACCAACACCTTTGCCTAACGGTTCTTGGAATTCATAAATTCCAACGCCCTGGATCAACTAATCCATAGTCCCACCAGGGGCTCCAATATCCTAAACCTGGTCATTACCAACATGGGAAATCGATGCTCCACACCTATGGTCACCCCCTCATTAGTCAGGTCTGACCATAAGCTAATCACCCTTAACATCCACATCCCCCCCCCCCAGTAAGGAAACCTCCATAAAAAACTTCTCCAAAGCCAACTTCATGCTACTCAAGTCAGAAGTGACAAACTTCATGACACCCATGCAGACGGGAACTGAAAGTTCAACTGCTGAATCCTACACTAAGGCACTGTACAAGCAAATCCACTCATGTATAAATCGTGCCATCCCAAATAGAACCAAGATGCTGTCATCCAAAAAAAGGAAGCCAATCTGGTGGTCCCCTGCCATAAACAAACTTTACAACAAAAGGAAGAAACTGTTGCAGAAAAGAGGAAAATTCTAGGGTGCAAAAAGCTCCCTTACCAGCCTCAGTAAGAAACTGAAATCCTCATAAATTCCTCCAAAGCTAGTTACGAAAATAAAATTGCCAAAGATTCCAAAGACAATCACAAGGCATTATATAACTATGCCACAAATCTAAATGGCAATGCTCAGATCTGCTCTGAGCTAAAACAGAATGGCATTAAATATACTGATCCCAAGGATATTGCCAATATCCTGGCAGATCGATTCAGTTCCAACTTCACCCCCCTCTCACCTCCTAAATGGCCCATCTCAATACTGGAATATTGCCAAATTCCGGTAATAATGACCACACAGGTAAAAAATGTACTCTCCAAAGCTAAGAATACAGTACCCATGGGACTAGATGACATCCCAGGCTGTGTACTACACGAAATACAATATGAACTGGCACCTCACCTAAGTGTCATGTTTAATCATAGCCTCACCTCAGGTTTTGTGCCCACTGAGTGGCACAGAGCTACAGTTATCCCACTCCACAAGGGGGGGACCACCTTGAATCCTGGAAACTACCGTCCCATCAGTCTGACAAGCTTTATCTGCAAGGCCATGGAGCGTATTATCATGGAACTGATAAACAAAGACATTGGCAACCTTCAAACACTGGACCCCACCCAGTTTGGGTTCGTGAAGGGCCGATCCTGTCTCCTGAACCTGATTGACTTCTTCGAATCAGTCTCCAGAGCCATGAACAAGGGTAAGGTGGTCCACACAGCCTATCTAGACCTTGCCAAGGCCTTTGACATCATCCCCCACTCTGGAATCATAGATAAACTTACTAAGCTGGGCATTAATCCCTACATCACCCAATGGGTTGCTAACTGGCTTACTGATAGAACCCACACTGTAAAAGTAGCCAACTCCAAATCCAGCTCCAGACAAGTGACAAGTGGAGTACCCCAGGGTTGAGTCCTAGGACCGCTCTTGTTTGGCATCTACTTTTCTGAAGTACAGGCCAACAGTAAGGGACTCTGGCTAACAAAGTTCTCAGATGACTGCAAACTGGGAGCCATTGTTGAATCCCCAAATGATGTGGATATTCTACAAAAGGGCCTTACAGAAACAGATGCTTGGTGCCAGAGCCATGGGCTCAAGCTCAATGCCAAGAAATGTATAGTTATCCCCTTTGGGAAAAAACTTGTACCCATGAATTACCATATAGGTGGCAGTACACTAAACACCGAAAGTGTGATAAGAGACTTAGGGACACAGATGGACAGTGGTCTCACCTTCAATAACCACATCGCCACAACAGTCATGAAATCCTTCTATAAGGTGTTCATCATTAAGGGCTTTTCATCCAGAAAAAAGGAGGTCATTGTCCCACTGTACTCATCCCTCATTAGACCCATTATAGAATACAACGCCCCATTTGGTATGTACCTCTCAAGACATCTGCTATAACTGGAAAGGCCACAGAAATACCTCACTAAAAGAATCACAGGCATAAAGCAGATGCCCTACACTGACCGCCTTAAAAAACTTCAGTTATACTCTGTCGCATATCGTCTACTCAGAGGCGATCTCTGCTTAACATACAAGGCCATTGCAAACCCAGAGCTGTTGGACATACTACACTTAAAGAAATCCAAATCCCTCAGAGCCACACACTCCAGGGATCTAAACCTTGTCATCACAATAAACAAAACATGCTGGAGGGATAGGTTCCTGACCCAGAGACTCCACAGACTCTGGAATAGATTGCCCATACATGTCAAGCAGAGTGCCTCTTTGGCCCTCTTCGAAGGGAACCTTGACGATTGGATGGGAGAAAGGAAATTCACCCTGGGGATCATGTCATTTGCCCTGCTAGACAGGGGTCCAGGGAAGTAAATAGGGTGGGAATAAATAGCCAGGGAATTGTTATGGCTAGGCTTGTATAGGCCCTAGGACCGATAGTCTACTACCAACCTATGAACCTATGTAATCTCCTGTACAGCATATATTCTGTCCTTCCTGTTGAATAAGATTACTTAAATAGTATAATTAAAGATACCTACTAGATGAACTCAAGATTTTTGCAATGTAATCATCATCATCATCATCATCATCATCAACCTCCTTTTTCCTATTTTCTGCATGGGGTTGGAGTGTTGTGTTAATTGTTGCCATCTTTCTGTATTCAATGCCACTCTCCTGCATTCATCAACAGTCATGTCTGACTATCACAGGCCATCTCTCACACCCTCCACTTCTTTGCTGGATGCCCTCATTTCCTCATGCCTTTTTCCTGTCTGTCTCAAATCGTCCTCACCAGATTTTATTTGGCTGTTCTCTTTGACTTTTTTTGAAATTGGAGCTGCTTTGGCTTCAGCTGCTATTTCCTCATGTCTTAATCTGCACCAGTGTTCATTCTACCACCCATCTCAGATACTTCCTCAACTGCTCTCCCTTTACTGCCCAGGTTTCTCTACCGTATGTTAGCACTGGCTGCACCACTGTTTTGTACACCTTACTTTTCACCTTCTTTGGCTTTCTTCTGTCATACACTCTACACCTCATACTGTGTGCCAGTTGGCTACAGCTCCTCTGATTCTAGCCTTGACCTCCTCACTCAGACTTCCCTTTTCAACCACCCTTCCCAAATGGTTTGATATCATAATCATGAAGTGGATTCAGTTGAATCCACTTTGAACAAAGTCTGGAGGTCGAACGGTGACAATGTCAAACTCTGATATTGTTGAAGTACAAATCTTGCCCCTATCTCGACCCATGTTAACACTCATCCCAAAATCATATTTGATTTGTAATTCGACATTACTGGAGTTCGACACTGTCGGTTTTCGCAGATATGGGTCAATGATATGATCATTCTACCGAATCTGCTTCAAGATTATGATAGTAAACCTTCCCAGATATTTGAAGCTATTAACCTGTTTCACTATTTTCCCTCCTATCTCCGTTTTCAGGTTCTTTTGATTTCTCCCATTTGCTGCCATTATAACTGTCTTAGCTGTACTCTGTTTCATCCCATGTGCCTCCAGTTTTGCATTCTGTTCCCCTATCCTTTGCTAAAGTTCTTGCTCAGTGTCTGCCTGTAATTCCACATCATTTGCATACAGCAACTTTGTTGATCTGTCTCCTCTGACCTGTTTGCTAATGTAGTCCATCAACAGTACAAACAGCATGAGCTGAGCCCTGATGCACAAACACTCCCATTGGGCAATGCTGTCTGAGACTCTACCCTGGGTCCTTGTACATAGCATGTACTAATTCTATCAATGTTTCTGAGACTTTGAACAACCACAGGACTGCCCAAATCAACTTTCTTGGGACCCTGTCATATGCTTTTTAGGAATGCCCAGTTGAACGTTTTCCTCATCTTAGCTTCTCAACTATCTGTCTGACTACTAACATCAGGTCAGTTGTGCTGAATCGTGATCTGAATCAGAACTGCTTGTCTCCCATCTTACTCTCTATTATCTCTGCATATCTGTTTACTAATCACCCTCTTTAAAACTTTCATCCAATGTCACAGGAGTTTGATACCTCTGTACTGCCCACAGTTGGGAATGTCCCCTTTGTTCTTAAACACTGGAACTAGTATGTTTATTTTCCAGTCATTGGTGTACACCTTTCTCTCTACACTTCTATGAGTATCCTCAGAAGGCATTTCTCCCCTAGCTCACTCAATATTTTTATCATTTCTACTGTGACCTCATCTGAGCCTACTGCTTTACTTGACTTAAATTTCATTAGTGCTGTTCTTTCTTCTTCTGTGTAGGCTGTGTCTGGGGCAGTACAGCTTCTGTGGGGTTTTCTTTGCTCAGAAGCTGCTGGAAGTACCCCTTCCATCTGCCTTTGATGTCCTGAGGACTGCTGAGCAGGTTGCTGCTGGCATCCCTTATGAAGGGTGTCTGACTATCTTCTTTATCTTTCTGTCTTTGCCTTGCAACTTGATACAGTTTCTTTGTGCCTTTTACTCATTCGCTTTCCAGAAGCTGGTAGAGTGCCTCTAATGCCTTGTTCTTTGCTATTGTAACTCCTTCCTTAACATCTTAGTTAGCCAACCAGTATTTCTTCCTAGCCCGGTTTGTCTTTTCCCACTATTTCCTGCACTCCTTTCTTTTGATGACTTCCTGGAATTCTCCATTCCACCACCAGCTTTCCTTACGTACCTTATTTCCATACCTGGCGCAGACACATAAATGTTCTATAGTCCTCACACATACTGTTTTGAGGTGCTGCCACTCTTCTTCAATTTCACCTATTTCATATTCTTCCTGAAGACCAGCTGGTTGACACCCCCACAAGGGGCTCAAACATCATGGACCTGGTGCTCACCAACATGGGGGATTGCTTCACCACCCCCCAGTGTTTGGTCATCCCTGGTGAGATCTGACCACAAATCAGTCTTGTTAGAAGTAACTACAACACAAGACTCCCCTTTAACAACAACTAGACTAAAAAAACTTATCCAAGGCCAATTATAACCTCTTATGTGATGGTATAAATAGCTTCATAGCCCCTGCCCCCATTGATGGAACAGATGCCTATGTTCAGTTATACACCAATGCTTTATACAAGCACCTGTGCAATTGTATTGACCCTACCGTACCTGATAGAACTAAAGCAAGATCGTCAAGAAAAACAAACCTGTTTGGTGAACAACTGCCATTAATAGGTTATACATTGGGAGAAAGAAATTGCTAAGAGTAGGAAGAAATGGTCTCAAAACTGGAAACACTCCCTCCTCAACTTAAACAAGTAAATAAGACTCCTAGTTAAGTCCTCCAAAGCTAACTACAAATCCAAATTAGCTTCCCTAGCTAAGGATAACCACAAGGCGTTCTTTAGTTACATCTATAACCTCAAAGGTAAGGCCCATATTTGCACTGAACTCATAGTTAATGGTACTGTATAGAACCTGTGAATATAGTAAACCTGCTGGCTGACAGGTTCAGTGAAAACTTCACTCCTCTGTCCCTGCCACATATACCCCAAAGCATCCCTAACACCTGTCCCCCACCTAGTCCTTCTGAGGAGCAGGTCTTAAATGCCCTCTCCAAGGCCAAAAACACAGCCTCTATGGGACCAGACAACATCCCGGGCTGTGTTCTACATGGGTTAAACAGGAATTAGCATCACCATTGAGCACGCTTTTCAGTCACAGCCTAAGCACTGGCTTCATCCCAGTGGAATGGAAAACAGCTACTGCCATCCCTTTGAACAAAGGGAGAGCATCAGCAGACCCTGGAACTATAGACCCATTAGCCTGACCAGCCTTATCTGCAAGGCCATGGAACAAATCACCATGGACCTTATTAACAAAGATATAGGAAATCTCCAAACACTCAACCCCACCCAGTTAGGCTTTGTCAAGGGAAGATCATGCCTGTTAAACTTGGTGGACTTCTTCCTGCCTCTCACTAAACAAATTTCAGTGGCTGGAATTTCCGCACCTTCTCCTACAATCGCAACTCCACACTTCATTTTCCATACTCAACCCCTCTGCCTGCCCTGCTCTCGCCTCCCATGTTACTCTCTGTTGTCCCCCCCCAGCCTGTCCTGAGTGCTGATCAGCATCTTCTCTCAGTTTATAAACCCAAAAGGAATATGTTACTCTGTTACTCTCTACTCCCCCCCCCCGGCCTCTCCGGAGTGCTGATCAGCATCTTCTCTCAGTTTATAAACCCAAAAGGAATATGTTACTCTGTTACTCTCTACTCCCCCCCCCCCCGCCCTCTCTGGAGTGCTGATCTTCTCTCAGTTTATAAACCCAAAAGGAATATTAACAAACTACTTTACAAACACTCTGTCTCACTAAACTGGAACAAACTCCCTCTCCATATTAGATCCAACCTTTCCTTTTTCTGTTTTAAAAAGGAGCTTAAATCCTACCTACTAACTTTTATTTATTATTTGTTGACCGGGAAAGTCCGACTAGGTTCTACAGATCCTGTTTTCAGTGGAGGCCTGGGGAGAAATGCTCCAGAAGCATGTCTTTAGAATGTGGGAGGAAACCCACGCGAACGCAGGGAGAACATGCAAACTCCACACAGAAGGCACCCCAGCCGAGAATCAAACCAGAGAACCTCTTGCTGTGAGGCGACAGCATTAACCGCTGCACCACTGCGCCGCCCTACTAAACTTGAAAGTATGCTATTGTTTTGACCACACGTAGTCTTAGTCTGACCTACTGTATAACCTGTTGCATCTCCTAACTTTCTTTCTCTGTTAGTAACTTCTGCTTAAACTAACCTCCTAAACCCTCAGCTCTACTACTATAGCCTTACTATAGCCCCCTCCTTTCTCGCCCCCTCCCATTCTCCACACTATTTATCTTTCCCCCTACTTCCTATGAATGTGTATACACTGTCTTTCTTTTGAACAATGATTATCTTTTTGTTTTTACTCTCATATGTAGTAAATTTTAGTCCACTACTATCAGTGCAACCGTTAACGTTCATAATTTTTTCTTTTGTTTTTCTTTTTATAATTAATTTCATATTTGCATTGTTATTTTTAATAGTTTTTGTCCTGTATGTTTATCTTTGCTTATGTTTACTGGGGCTCTTTCCCTTTGGGTTTCCACTGAAAATGGGTTGGTTACTATCAATGCAATGTAAATAGTTAATAACCTTTTCTTTTTTACAATTATTTTGTATTGTGATTGTTATTTATTATTTGTATATTGTCACGTTATTTTTACTTTTGTTTGCTAGGGCTTTTCCCCTCGGGTCTCCACTGAAAATGGGTTTGTTTGCAAACTCAGTTGGACTAACCCGGTTAACAAATGTGAAATAAAATAAATAAATAAATAAATGTATGGATCCCAAGTATGCAACAATTTTTTCCTCGGGTAGATAGCAAGTGTTGGAGTTGTGACAGGGAAGAAACAGGTAACTGTGGATATATGTTTTGGGAGTGTAATGAGCTGGCAGATTTAAAAAAAAATCCTATAGAGAACTCTGTCAAAAATACTGGGTCAGCAAATAGCTGTAACTAAGGAAATTATTCTATTGAGCTGAAGCACAGGATCTGGTTTTCTTAGACATAGTAATGCCTTATGAAGTTTATTTTGCCTGAAGAAGAAACAATTATTGGAAAATGGAAAGTCTTAACCAACTGGGTTTGAATTATTAAATAGCATAAAAAAGATAAAAGAAATGGAAGAGGGATCTTTCGAAAAGGGAAGGAACAAATTACATAAAAATAAATTGGAATTGTGGGAGCAATACTTGCAGAGCAATGTTTAGAAGGAGTGAGGTTTAGCAGAAGACAGGAACTCAGCAGTTTATGTAATAGTATACTGATGATATTTATAAGGAAAGAAAAGATATGCGATATATACTGTATGTAAATGGAAAAATGTTGATATGCTTTGTTTCTTTTCTGTTAATATATGTTTGCCTATACCTTGTGATAATTTAATAAATATGTTTTAAAAAGTTATATTCCTGTCTGTTTTTTGTTGCCTCCAGATATCTAACCATCCCTCATCCTCTTTCATTCCTGTAATACAGCCTTTGACTCACTGTGACACTCTGCCTTCCTATATTTGTGGTCACTCACTGCAGTTGTCATCACAAGGAATTTCCCCAGTAAAAACATTGTTATCCACAAATGAGGGTACCAAACACCCACATATCACAGAAATCTTTGACAAACTGTAAATCATCAGTATTAGAAGTATACATATTTCCTGACATCACTTTTACCTTTGATCACCAAAACTACTGTTAACCACCTTCCTGCATTTTCTCTGTTAATAAACACAGAAATAAAATGTATTCTTTTTAACCAAAATGAGGAACTGATTCTTTTTACACCTCCCCAATTTCAGCATTTCTTCTTTTTTTAATTTAATCTATTAAAGGAAAACATATATTTTTTCCTAGTTAATTTTCTGATTATCCTGCTTCTGTCAGGTGACAAATCCTCCCACATATTACATCAACAAGCTCAGAGCTAAGTCCCCTTTATCTGCTTCCTCCCAAGGTGAAAGCTCCTCTCCTCCTAACCTCTCCACCTCAAGTTCCCGACTAGGCTGTCACAAGCCATTAGACCATTATACACAGGTTTGCCCCTGGAACCGAAATCTTGGGGATTTGCTGGAGTGATCACTGACATGATGTGCTCATGGAGTGTTCCATCCTCCCCCATGATAAAGCCCAGACTAGCTCTCATAATGAATAACTTGACATGCCCCAAATATTTCAATAAACAGGTATATACTGTCTTTAAACAGGTCTACCTGATAACACCGACATGCCAAAACACCGACAACAAAATAATCGACACGACAAAACCGAAAAAAAAGAATGTTCAAAAACGCAAAATTTCACATGCCCGACAAACCACAATCCCGACAATCAACAAAACAAATACCTTTCCTGAAAAACACACACACAACAGAAGCACACCAAAAACCTTACAAACCTACACTAAACCTTACATACACAACTATCTATGCACTAACCTTAACCCAAACCCTAACCCTAAGGTCCATCACTATTGCACACTTACCTTACCAGCACCCTAACCCTAACTCACTTAATCCTCCCCTAACCCTAAAGTCCATCATTATTGCACACTTACCTTACTCGCACCCTAACCCTAACTCACTTAACCCGCCCCTAAACCTAAAGTCCGTCACTATCGCACACTTGCCTGACCCGCACCCTACCCTAACGTCCATCACTATCACACACTTACCTTACCCACACCCTGACCCTAACATCCATCCCTATCGCACACTTACCTTAACATGTCATTGTTCTCAGCGTTGGGATTCTCAACTGTCGGTCTTCTGTGTTGTCGATCTTCCTTTGTCGGTGTTCTTGTTGTTGGCGTTTGAAGCTTTCGGTTAAATCAGGTAGACCCCTTTAAACATACCTGCAGTAATATTTATTATATAAGCTTAACACCTGCTGTCCTGAGTTTTATTAACACATGCTCTTAACACATTGTGTTCCCATATATTTAATAAGTACATTAAAGAGTTTAGGAGCACTTAACAGTATTCTTATGTCCAGGTTACAAAAGTCACACTGCAGAGTTTCAACAACCATTTCATATCTTACAGTATAATTTTAACCTGGCTTCTACTCTTGGGTTTTCCAGCCATTACATAATGAACTACAACAAGCTACTTTCACTAGTTAATTACATGCACATTGGATAGTGAACCTTTAAATAATGCAGTAGGAAATAATAAAAATGTAGAGTACTATTGAATAAGTATCTTGGTGGCATCAATTGCATCTCTTGCATCTTTATTATATATAACTGTTATTATTGACCCACAAACCAGAATCCAGAATAGATTGAGCAATCTTTTATGACAGTTAATGTGTGGAACAGCTTCCTGCCTTATTATAATTTTTTTCAATCACCCCACATAGTAAATAACCTTATTCTAGGGCAGTTAGCAGGCCCTCCCAATCATTGTCACTCTCAACATGCTTGCTGACTGAAGGACACTCCATCTGCCTTCTCTAGTCATTCTGCAGATTACTGCTATTACCAGAAGTGTCACAAACATGATTAGCCCATCTCTGAGGAGAATGTTCATTGTTGATGAATGTCTTGCTTGTGAAAATATGCCTACACCATAAAGTCCACTGGTATCCACTAGCTGGTGTAAGCCCACAGTTCATTTTTCTGGGATACTTTTTCTATTACAGCCTTAGCTTGCTTGTACTTCCTCTTCCCATCTACATTACTTCTTAACTGGTTACTCCATTTCTTTGTTATAGGTTCATAGGTTCATAGGTAGATACTGGGCTACCTGCCCTAGGGCATTTATAAGCCTAGCCAGAGTGTATTTGGCTTCCGCCTCCCTATTAGAATAGCCTACTGTACCTCTGTAAAGTAGGTCACAGAAGGTACCCTTTTAACATTAGTTTACTGTGCCTCTGTCTAGCAGGGACACAGAAGAGATCCCAGGGGTGAATTTGCGACTTCCCATCCACGCGTCCAGATTTCGCTTGAAGAGGGTCAGCAAGGGGCTATGTCTAACATGAATTGGGATTCTTTTCCAGAGTGAGGGGAGCCTCTGGGAAATGAATCTGTCCCTCCAGCATGTCCTATTTATTTTTGTGCTGAGGTTTAGGTTCCTGGAGCATGTAGCTCTAAGGGACTTGGATTTTTTGAGGTGGAGCATGTCCATTAATTCTGGATTTGACATGGCTTTGTACGTCAGGCATAGATCACCTCTGAGTAGGCGGTAAGCAACTGAGTAGAGCTGGAGTTTCTTTAGTCGAGCTGCATAGGACATCTGTTTGTAGCCCATGATCCTCTTAGTGAGGTACTTTTGGGGTCTCTCCAGTTGCTGCAGGTGTTGGGTAAGGTACATCCCAAAAGGGGCATTGTATTCAATTATGGGCCTGATGAGTGATGAGTAGAGGGGCACAATGACCTCTCTTGATCTAGATGCGAACCCTTTCGTGATAAGGTGGGCTATATAGAAGGTCTTTCTAACCACTTTGGCAACGTGATTATCAAAGGAGAGATTACTATCTACGTTGGTCCCCAAATCTCTAATTACTTCTTCCTTACTTAATGGATTACCACCTATGTGGTAATTTATGGGCACCTCGTTTTTCCCAAAGGGGATGACTATGCACTTTTTAGCATTTAGCTTGAGGCCGTGGCTCTGGCACCAAGCATCCATCTCTGTGAGACCCTTTTGGAGGATGCTTGTGTCAGCTGGAGATTTGATTATGGCCCCTAGTTTGCAGTCATCTGCGAACTTTGTCAGCCATAATCCCCCCATGTTAGCCTGAACCTCAGAGAAGTATATACCGAACAAGAGAGGTCCCAGAACTGAGCCCTGTGGGAAGCCACTTGTAACTGGTTTGGATTCGGACATGGCACCTGCGATTCTGACCATGTGGGCTCTATCTCTTAGCCAGTTTGCAACCCATCTTGTGATATAGGGGTTGATATTTAAGCTGGTAAGCTTATTTATGATGCGCGAGTGGGGTATTGTGTCAAAGGCTTTTGCGAGGTCCAGGTAGGCTGTGTGGACTATCTTGCCCTCATCTATGGCTTTGGTAACTGTTTCAAAGAAATCAACTAGGTTTAAGAGGCAAGATCTGCCCTTAACAAAGCCGAATTGGGTAGGGTCCAGTGTCTGGAGGCTCCCAATGTCTTTGTTTATGAATTCCATGATAATACTCTCCATAGATTTACAGACCAGACTAGTCAGGCTTATGGGGCGATAGTTTCCGGGGTCCGTTGTGGCACCACCTTTGTGGAGTGGGACCACTGTAGCTGTATGCCATTCTTTGGGTATATATCCTGTAGTAAGGCTAAGTTTGAACAGTGACTTAATGTGAGGGTTCAGTTCTTCTTGGAGCTCATATAAGACACAGCCTGGGACACCATCTGGTCCCATAGATGCTGTGTTTTTTGCTTTGGAGAGGGCAGCTTTCACCTGTGCATCTGTGATGTCAGGGAGGTCACATTCAGTTGGGATAGGCATTTGCTCCTTTGGGGGGAAGGGGAGAAGTTTGCGCTGAATCTGTCTGCCAGGATGTTGGCTATGTCTGTAGGTTCTGTATATTTTGTACCATTATGCAACAATTCAGAGCATATCTGGGAGTTTCTGCCCATGTTCCTGACATAACTAAAGAGGGCCTTGTGATTATCTTTAGTGTCTAGGGCAATTTTTCTTTCGAAACTGGCCTTTGATGATTTTATGAGGGATCGAAGTTTCTTGCTAATACTGATCAGAGATGCCTTCCCTTTTTGGGATTTTGCTCTGTCATGTAGTAGCTTCCTCCTTCTGTTGTATAGCTTATTTATGGCTGGGGTCCACCAGACCGGTGTACTGTTTTTGGAGGAGTGAGTCTTGGTTTTATTTGGGATAGCACGATCCATGCATTCCTGCAGGTGCTCATAGAATGTATTTGTAAAGGATTCTGCGGATTGGACTGTATTATTCTCTGGCCCAGGGGCTTTGAAGGATTCCACCTCAGTCTTGAGAACTGCAAAGCTGGCTTTTGAGAAATTCTTTACAGTGATTATCTTGGCTGGGAGTGGGGACGAGATATGGATGTCCAGGGAAATTTGTTTATGGTCTGATCTTACTAATGAGGTGTTTACCTCTGATGTGGAATATAGAGTCCCCATGTTGGTGATGACCAGGTCCAATATGTTGTTCCCTCTTGTGGGAGTGGTGACCAGTTGTTCCATTGCGTTAGAGTTTATAAATTCAAGGAACCGTTGGGTGAGGGTGTATGGGCTTGAGTAGTTTTCCCAGTCAATGTTAGGGTAGTTGAAGTCACCCAATAACATAGTGTTTGGAGAGACCTTCATATTTTCCAGTGTTCTCAGGAATGCCAAGTGGGGTTCCTGTAATAGGGAGGGTGTTCTGTAGCAGGCTACAAACTGAAAGGCAGTTTTGCCCACTGTTAGTTGCACATGGATGGCTTCCGATGCTTCGTGCAGTGCCACTAACCTGGAGGTGTAGGTATCTTTGATGAATATAGATACTCCCCCTCCTTTTGTGCTTCAGTCCGAGTTTTGGTGCCCAAACGCATGGTATGAGTTATAACCTGGTAGTGCTGGGGTGCTCTCAGGAGCCTTGAACCAGATTTCTGTTACTGCATAGACATCGATTTTCTCCATACTGAGGAGAGCCTCGAGTGCGTGCATCTTGAGGTTTAGACTTCTGGCATTGAGTAGCATTACCTCTAGTTTTTTTATCCTTGGGTTGTCTATGGAGCTGGGTTTGTCCTTTGAGCCTTGCCTAAAAAAGGCACTATGGGGGTGGCAAGAGCCTTGGCCAGTATACGAAAGCCTAAGGGTGACAGGTGCAAGCCACCCCTAGAGAAACAATGTGGCTTGTCGAGCATGTCATCCCAGGCTGACAGACACTGGATCCCCTTTGAATGACACCAATACTTTAGCCAATTGTTGAAACTGATCATTTTGTCTTTATACTGTGGCATCATTCTTGGTGAGGGCAAGATGCTACTCAAGGTCAGGGTCATACCAGCCTGGGCTACATGGTCAGAGAGCTCCTCTATGTCTCTTTTCATGTAGTCCAGGGAGGTACATCTCAGGTCATTCACACCAGCATGGACAATGACGGAGTCATACTTGTACTTGCTTTGGAGTGACCTGAGTGCTTGCATTATGTGGTGGATCCTGGCACCCACCAGGCAGCTTACAGTGACCTTCTCCTTGTTCAGTCTGGTGAGCGGGACGTCAGTGTGCCGGACAATAGAGTCCCCTATAACAAATGTATTTGGTGTGTTGTTTGGCCTTAAGGGCTGTGACTGTGAGGCACACTGATTTTGTGAGATATGTGATTCATGGGTATTGTTGAGGGGTGGCTGTTGCTTGGATATCTGCTTAGGAGGTCTTTGCTGTTTAGGCAGATTTTTATTTAGAGCCTCTGAGTATGTTTTTGTGTGTTTATGTGTTGGGTATGCAGATGAATAGGTCTGTGTGAGACTGGATTTGTGGTGTGGGTGGTTACCTTTTCCTCCTGACTGACTGTGCCAGTCTTGGGTTGAGAGAGCTCTGCCTCCAGTTTGGCTGTGTAACTGCATCTCTCACATGTATTAGAGTTTGTTGGAAGGAGGAGAGGGTTGTCTGTGTACATAAGACAATTGTAACATTGCCTCAAAATTCCCAGATTCACCAGCTGGACTGGAGAGTAACCTTTAAACTGACCCTTGGACATACCAGATTAGTATAGGGAACTGTTTTTTTACTGATCAGATTAGGGAAGGGAACTGATATTTCACTTGATCAGGAAGGACCAATCGGGAGACTAATACTTATGAGAAGTCAAGGAGGGTGTAGTGCTTTAGTTAGTTAGTGTTTCCTTATAAGAGCTGAGCAAGTGCAGGGCTTTAGAAGGAGAATAGAGTGATTACTTTGAGAGTTTGAACAGTTCTTAGGGAAAAAGTGAAGAGCAGACTTTGTGGAGCCTGGAATAGTTTAAACCTGTTTAGGCGGCGCTGATGCTGCTCAGTCGCAAAACCAGCAAAAGAGAGTTGCAGGGTTTTAAGAGAGAGAGATCAAGGAGTTTAGAATTGACCCAAAATGGCCAATAAAACTACAGCTTCGAGGTAGTAACCACTCCTCCAGGGATAGGCAGACCACTGGTAAACACAAACTTCCCTTTAGCCCAAGCAAGCACTGGTCTTCTAGAAACTTCCAAACAGTTCAGAACAGCAAATCTGTAATTGAACTTTCTTAACTTTCAGAAAGTGGGAAAAAGCAAGATTTTTTGTTTTTCTTTTGTTGTAGTTTAAAGGTAGCAGAGATACACAAGCAGCAAAATAATCACAACAGTGCAATAAATGACCCCACACTTGAGTGCTAGGCCAAAATCAGGTAAAATCCAGTTTTTAGAGAAAAAAACAATTTCAAATTAAGTGCAACACAGGAAATGCAGTAAACAGACTCTAGATGTGTTCCAAGTACTGTTACTGTTACAGATATAAACTTTAGCAAGCGGAAAATGCCAAAAAGTAGGCGGCAAAGCAGTAAAGCTTAACAAAAAATCAGAAGAAAATACTTAAAATCACAAAAGTGGCTCCTTTTCTTCTCTCGGCATTTTCTCCCCTTGGTAGGTGCTTCAGCAACAACTAGCAAGCCTGAAAAGATGCCAAAACCATGAGGCAGCCGGGTTTTAACAGAGGCAGATCAAGGAGTTTAGAATTGACCCAAAATGGTCAATAAAACTACAGCTTCTAGGTAGTAACTACTCCTCCAGGGACAGGCAGGCTGTTCAGTGTTAACCACTCCCACTGGTGAACACAGAGACTTCCCTTTAGCCCAAGCAAGCACTGGCCTTCTAGAAACTTCCAAACAGTTCAGAACAGCAAATCTGTTACTGAACTTTCTTAACTTTCAGAAAGTGGGAAAAAAGCAAGATTTTTTTGTTTTTTTTTTCTTTTTGTTGTAGTTTAAAGGCAGCAGAGATACACAAGCAGCAAAATAATCACAACAGTGGAATAAATGACCCCACAATTGAATGCTAGGCCAAAATCAGGTAAAATGCAGTTTTTAGAGAAACAAATGATTTTAAATTAAGTGCAACACAGGAAATGCAGTAAACAGGCTCTAGATGTGTTCCAAGTACTGTTACTGTTACAGATATAAACTTTAGCAAGCCGGAAAATGCCAAAAAGTAGGCGGCAAAGTAGTAAAACTTAACAAAAAATCAGAAGAAAATACTTAAAATCACAAAAGTGGCTCCTTTTCTTCTCTCAGCATTTTCTCCCTTTGGTAGGTGCTTCAGCAACAACTAGCAAGCCTGAAAAGATGCCAAAACCATGAAGCAGCCGGGTTTTAAGAGAGACAGATCAAGGAGTTTAGAATTAACCCAAAATGGCCAGTAAAACTACAGCTTCTAGGTAGTAACCACTCCTCCAGGGACAGGCAGGCTGTTCAGTGTTAACCACTCCCACTGGTGAACACAGAGACTTCCCTTTAGCCCAAGCAAGCACTGGCCTTCTAGAAACTTTCAAACAGCAAATCTGTAACTGAACTTTATTAACTTTCAGAAAGTGGGAAAAAAGCAAGTTTTATTGTTTTTTTTTTTCTTTTTGTTGTAGTTTAAAGGTAGCAGAGATACACAAGCAGCAAAATAATCACTACAGTGCAATAAATGACCCCACACTTGAGTGCTAGGCCAAAATCAGGTAAAATGCAGTTTTTAGAGAAAAAAACAATTTTAAATTAAGTGCAACACAGGAAATGCAGTAAACAGGCTCTAGATGTGTTCCAAGTACTGTTACTGTTACAGATATAAACTTTAGCAAGCCGGAAAATGCCAAAAAGTAAGTGGCAAAGCAGTAAAACTTAACTTCCTCTACACAATGCCGAAGTTATACACCACTATATCTACACCAGAGGACATCCACATTTTGAATCAGGTGGACTGCAAGTCCTGGGTAAAAGCCTTTTTCCTGCTGAGGAGAAGAAAATACCTTTTTTCACCACTACATTGTGGGTAGGAAAAATAAGCCAGAACTTTTGTATGCTGCTCTGACCTGGCTAAATACCTTCTGCCTCATGAATATCCCTGATATACTTTTATTAAAATGTTTTCTATTTTATAATCATACAGCATATGAGTGCTATTGAGAGCTGAATAGATGGAGTTTACAAACCTCTTGCTGCAATATGGACTTATAGACAGAAGTGTCAGGATGGACTTCTTGAAGTACAATTATTTCAGGCATTACTTCAGTGCAAGCTAAGACAGAAATAATAACTGCATTCTGTAAAATGAATTCAGCCATCATGCTACAACTCCTTCGGTGAAGACTGAGATAAGAAGAGCGCAACAGTGCTTTACTTGTCAGGCTTCGATGTGAACAAGACAGAAACATTGTATAGACATATGAATAGTATATTGTTGCATTGTCACCTTGTTGTATGACCAAACTCTGTACAATATAGTATTGTCAGCATAAGGAAATTTACTAGATGTGTGAGAAGCATGTGAGGAAGTTTTTAGAAAGGTGTTGTTAAGTGAATGAAAAATAGAGCTATATTGCTTCTATGTAACCTAGGCCAAAAAATATAATTATGTTATATTGCCATTCCAAGGTTCAAACATTTTTGTTTTGAAAAATCTGTTTAAATTCACATTTTTTGTTATTACCATAAGATGAATATCCCTCATAAACATAAAGTAAGTAACAGTATATTTGATTACAAGAGGAACACATTTCTTTATATATATATATATATATATATATATATATATATATATATATATATGTGTGTGTGTGTGTGTGTGTGTGTGGTATCAAATACCACTTTCTTTGGATATGCTTTTAGAGAGTGGAGAGGTAAAGACAAGACATGCATGTCTCCAAAACCATGTGTAAGGTAATAAAGGTAATGACATGTAAAATACAGGAAATGCTTCACTGACCTCTGGGTATTTTAATTGTATTTATCCTTTGTTGACTGGGATAGTCCCACTAAACTAGTAGCTTGTTTTCAGTGGTTACCCAACATGGTATTTCTTTTACTAGATGAAATCTCACCAGGGCATTTCCTGCATTCTTTTTGATAGATGCCATGGGATCTTTTACATCCACCTGAGCTATTGCTACCTAAGACAGAGGAAGTCTCAATTTTAACATCTCATCAAAAGGACAGCACATTCAAGAGCACAGCACCCAACCCCCTTTCCTCCTTATACTATACTGCAGTATTAGTGATTAATCGATCTGGTGTGTGAATAGAACCCACAACCTTCTGAACCAAAGGCAAGTGTGCAACTGCTGAGCCAGGGACACTGCTGATTGAAGTGAAATACAGTCAGCCTGACATATGATACAGGTGAAAGTTGCCATTGTCTCAAAATCTAGCCAAAGTTAAATCACCAAAAAGTGTGGAAAGCACAGGGGTATAATAGAAAGAAATTTCTGAGTTAAAATCTAAGCAGTGTAACCTGGTATATGGCTGAACTATTTTGATATACAAAGTGTTTTATGTTTACAGTAAAAACCAAGTAAAACATTCAAGTTATGCAAAATGAGAAGAGTCAGAGTCCGAATCCTGGCTAACCAGTAATTGTTACTCTGGCACATAAAGGGTTAGGTGTTTTCTACTGTATATTACATTTATATATAGGTTTTTTTTTATTTTAAGACTGATGTATCAGGAAACCACTGATAGTGTTTTTGTGCTTATTTCAAAATTTGTGAAAATAAATTCATACAAGTTTTGCAAAAGGATTTAAATATTGGTAAACTTAAGTGTAGATATATGGAAACATTTATTCAGGTACGGGGTGGTAACAAACAATGATGGGCAATTGTTTCAACATAATAAAAAACAGATTGCTATGTAGATGTGCCAATGTGTGGATTTTCATAGAAGAACTTATTTTTCATAAAATTACTGGAGGTTAAATAGAATTATATTCTAAAGGTAGATTTCATATTCAGATTTTTTTTTTCAAAACTTTTGGGTTTCTAATACTGTGATGGGAATGGACCCCATTCCTAGCTCAAAGTATGATTAAAGTTCATGAAATTAGTTTTGTCTCAATCTTTGATGTCAGCCAGAAGTGATCTTGGCAGCACCCGCCAAGTAATGACTCCTTCTACAATTCGTATGGAGTTACATGCATATGTAACATATCTAAATATGATTGTAGATTCTTTTTTATAAGACCTGTTGCAACTACTGCTATTGGAACTATCTGGGTATCTTTCTTGCACTTTGCTCTCATTTCTGCCTGCAAATCCTCATATTTTATAACTTTGTGTCTCTCTCTGCGGAGGACACTGTAGTCACTGGGTGTGGCCATTTCAATGATCAGTGCTACTTTTGGCTTCCTTTCATGCACCACTATATCTGGTTTTCTAGCACCTATCTTTTGAACTGTTGGTAATGGGTGATCCCATGTGATGTAGGCTTCATCATTTTCTATGATGCTTTGTGGCTCATATTTTCAGTGTTTTTCAGCCACTTCATTACCATAATGTTTGCACAATCCCCAGTGCAGCAGTCTCACCACATTATTATGCCTTTCAGTATACAGTCCTTCTGTCATTAGTATGTCGCAATCAGCAATGAGGTGTGCAACTGTTTCCAATTCTGTTTTACAAAATCTACATATTCTGTTTTTCCCACTTGTTCAATGGACTTTGTAAACCAGAGTGTATGTAACGCACTATCTTGTGCCACCAATATTAACCTTTCATCTGATGGTTTAAATTCGCCTCTCCTTAATCATTCCTGCATTCGATCCTGATCAAGATGAGGTTCTTCCAGAAGTTTTCTATACTTGCAGCTATATTTATGCATTTTCCACATTTCTTGCCTTCTCATCTGGTCCTTCACATTATATTCCTTATTTTGTTTTTCAGCAGTTTCAGTTGCTGCCTGATTTTTATCTACTTGTGGTTTGATTTCCATTTCTGCTTCTGCTAGCCTAAGCATGGAAGTCATCTTAGACTGATTCTTCTCATGTTTCAAAGCTTTCACTACATTTGGGTCTTGTGATATCAGCAGATATCTGGAATTCCACAACTGCAGATCTATACATGTAATCAATTTTATGGAGGCCCATCCCTTCTTCAGAACAGGGAATATACAATCTTGGTATACACTGATTTTTATAAATCATTTGGTGAGCATAAAGCATCCTACATGTTTTCCTATCTAATCTATCAAATACATTTAGGGGCCAGTCAATCACTCCAAAACTGCAAGTTAGGACAGGAAGAGCAAATTGGTTTATAGCTTGGATTTTGTTCCTAGATGTCAACACTGTTTACAGAATTAATTTAAGTCTTTAAAATATTCCTTGCTAAGTTTTATTTACATTTGTTCTTTTTTATTGTTAATCCTTCAAGAATTTCCAAATTTTTATACACTCCCTCTTGCTCAAGTTCTTTTATATCACATTCTGATGTTTTCTTGGTGCTGCAGATTTCCTGCTTTAAAGGTTGCTTTTGCACATTTATCAAGACCAAATTACATTCTTATATCATATGAAAAAGTTTTGACAACTTGTAGTTGTGCTTTTAGTTTCTCATCTGATGAACTATACAGTTTTAAATAATTAACAAAGAGAAGATAAGTATTTACAGTTTGTTGTTTTCTAGGAGCCAAATTACAGCCATGGCCTAAGCTGTTAAGTAGACAACTTAATGGGTTAAGGGCAAGGCAGAATAGCAGTGGTGCCAGAGAGTCACCCTGGAATATCCCCCTTTGAATTTTTATCACTGGAATAATAATTTGTCCTTTATCATGGCTTAATTGCAAAGGGGTCTGCCAGTGTTTCATGGGCACTGTAATGGACAGCACAGTGGTGCAGCGGTAGCATTGTCGCCTCACAGCAAGAGGTTTTCCGGTTTGATTCTTGGCTGGGGTACCTTCTGTGAGGAGTCTGCATGTCCTCCCTGTGTTTGTATGGGTTTCCTCGGGGTGCTCTGGTTTCCTCCCACATTACAAAGACATGCATCTGGAGAGTTTCTCCCTGGGCCTCCACTGAAAATTGGCTTGTTCCAAGTTGGACTTTCCCAGTTAACAAATAAATAAAATGTAGTCGATCAGTGTAGTGTATCTTGTACCTTTGTAAGCCCTCTTTTATCCATGAATGTGGGATACTATAAAATGCTTTTTTGCAGTCAATCCATGCCATACTTAGATTCTTCCCCTTTTTACAGTTTCCACTCTGACTTTATTTATTTATTGCATTTGTCTACCGGGAAAGCCCGCTGGCCTGAGATGAGCCCATTTTCAGTGGAGGCCCGCAGAGAAAAGCTCCACATTTAATTACATACAGAGAATTATTACACAAGAATACAGAGTATATAAGACAACAGTAGCACATTAAAATAAAATAATGATGACATAAAATAAAATTGATAATGATATTATATACATTTGATAACAACAGTAAAGGATTGTCTACTATCATGATATGTAGGCTGTTATGAAAGGTTTAAATGTATAAGTAAGAGTAATAGAGTTAAGAAGCAATTAGTTTAAAGGGTAAAAGAAGGTGACAGAAGGCTTAGAATAGGGATAATGCAGATTGGTAAGATTGAGAAATGGAGAGGATAGAGTGAAGTATAAAGATTATTTAACAACAAATGATGTTTTGTTCCATATGACTTTCTTTTATCGCCCTTTTGTTCTATTGCCATAATTTAATTTTCTTCTAAATGACTATAAACTCTGTCGGCATCAATTCTGGTGTATAGTTTAGACGTCATCTGAAGGCAAGTTATTGGACTATAATTTTTAGGGTAGCTTGCAGGTTCACTCTTAAGTAGGAGCATTGTTTTTCCTGTTGTTATCCAGGTTGACATCTGTTTGGAGTGTGCATATAAATAGTTGTTACTCATGACTAAAGCTTTGTGCAGAGATGCTAATACTTTTAAAAAGAAGTTAGGAAGTGTATCTGGGCCTGGTGTTTACCATTCAGAAGCTTTTCTTAACTTTGTTTCAATCTCTCTAGCTGTTACTTCATCCCATTTCATATCCTGCACCTTTAAATGTCTTAGTCTTTCTTTTACTTCTTCTATCCATTTAGCATCTTTGTTATGTTCCACAGGATCTTCATAGATACTTCTCCAAAATGTATCTATTTTTACTTTTTTTGCTGGTCTTTCAATTCCTTTTGCCTTGTTTCCCAATTCTCTATAAAACATTTTGGGTCATCAATAAATTGCTTATTTTGTACTTTTTCTTCATATTTATCTGTGTATCTTTTAGGTTTTTCTGCCTGTGCTGAGATTTCTAGTTTGTCATTTGGGATAGTGCATGATAGACCCTGATCTATTCTAATACTGCGCATTGCTTTACGTCGATCTTTCTAAGTATTGTTATTGTTCTTTTCCTTCTTCTATACTCTTCTAACAATGACAATTCTTGTCTTAGTTGCTTTATAATATTCTCTATTCGATATTTCCATGATGGTATTCGATTTCTCCCCTTTCTTTCCCTCACTACCCTGTGTTCTTGCGGTAGAACTTTTATCAGTTATTAATTTAGCTGCACAGTAATATATCCTGTTTACTTCTGTTATATCGCATGGATCTCGGTGGACAGTCCTAATTACTGTGTTCATTTGTGTTATCAGACTTCTCACATTTTGGGTTTTATTGACCTTCTGCAGTCTATTTCTTTAATAGATGTTAATATGTCTATCTAGCTCTATTAAGTCAAGCAGATCTTCTCTTAGCTCATTTTCTTCTAAACTGAGGGCACATTTTTTGTTTTCTATTTCCTGCTGGTATTCCATAGAAAGTTCTACTGCATCTTCCCGTGGCACATTTTCTTCAATTTCATCCTGTACCATCCGTTGCTCAGTCATACGGGAACTCACTGGCCTATCACTCCTCAATATTAACTGAGTCAGAGTTTCCACAGTTCCTGTTCCTTCCCTTACTGTCTAGCTTCAAGTGAACATTTGTACTGTTTTCCTGTGGAAGTCACCAAAATATCTTCATATGGCACCTGACCAATTGCTTCCTGTTCCACTGGTTTCCCCTTAATTTGGAGGTCCATTGCTCTATCCTCTTGTGGTACTTTCTGAATTAGATTTTCTACTCTGAATCCTTCACTTTGGAGGTACTCCATAACCTTATTTTTTTATTTCTTTAACTTCTCCATTACTAATCTCCTTTTCTACTTTTCCTCTTTGTCTTCTTATTTTTTGTATTGTAAAGTTTTCCATGTCCTGATTCCTTTGCCTGTATTTTTCTTCAAACATCTTTTGTGATGCTCTTTTTGGATTGATTAGTTTTGCTTTCTCCTTTGCATAGATATTACGCCATATTAAATCTCTTTTTCTTTCCCATGCCCATATTTCTTCTTCAGATATCTCCTGATCTTCCTGTTTCTCCTTACTTTGTTGACTGGTTCCATCATGCTGTGCTGTAACCTGTGTTAAACCTTCTACATCAAAGCCTTCACTTCACAGGCACTCCGTAACTTCAACTTCTATTCTTTTAACTTCTACTTTACTAACCTTCCTTTTTACATTCCCTCTTTGTGATATTATTTTTTATCATAAAATTTTTCATATCTGGATGCCTTTGTCTGCATTTCTCTTCACATATCTTTAGGGTTACCTTCTTTATGTTGATTATTCTGGCTTTCGCCTTTGCATAAATATTACAACACATCAAATCTCTCTTTTTTACCATGTCCATATTTCTTTTTTATACTTTCCAAAATTATCTAGGTTTTGTTGTTTATATTTTTGCACTTCCTCAGATATTTCCTTTTCCAACCAGATCAATGTTTATTGGTCTATATATACTGTTTTTCACAAATTTGTTGTATTAATGACCACACATTTTTATTTGAAGCTTCTGACAGTTTTTCTTGTGGAAGTATTTTTCTTTCCTCTAATTTCTATCTTAATCTTTTTGTATATCTTGTGTATGGAAATTATGAGCTTTTGGGATAATAGTAACAATACATAATTTCTTTTTTATCCTCAATAGTACACTCTGTCTTCTTTATGGCTCTTCTTTGGCCTATCAGTTTTTGTGATTTTTGTGGACTGCTACTTCCTTCTACAACAGGGTGGCCATCCTTCCCCTGGACCTGACCTGGTCCAATTGTAGGAATGTTTCCATATTTTGAGGGTTATACACTGTCGTTTTTTTTCATTTCTGGCACCAGTGCACCTACCAGGATTGGGTACTTTTTTATCCTGGGACTTGTGCACCCAGCTATCTTTTTTTCCTGCAGGACTTTATTGATGTGTCATCAGTAATTTTCAAATCCTTTTGAGAAATGTATGAGTAATATAGGAACAGTTAATTAATTCATTGATTACTTGATTAAGCAAGGACAAAGAGAGACAAGTTAACCTAGTTACAGGAATTGGAAGAAATTATAAATTACCTTGGAAAGTACTAGAGTCAAAAAGTGGCAGCAGTTCTTGAAGAACTAAATGTGATGCATCAGACAAGGTTAGGTGTGGCATGGATCATAGAGAGGCATTCATGTAGGCAGCCATTAGGGGTGGTTTGAGATTTTTTTTTCTATTTTGAATCTAACCTTGCCCCCACCCAATAAGACCTTATGGGTGAGACATGCATTAGGTATCATAGTTGCCTCACCCCTCATTTCATAGGGAGTGATAGCAGTAAAACTATCTCACCCACTCACAGGGGCACTATATGTTGTTTTATCCAGTCTTCATCAGGAGAAATCAACTTAAGCACATGTGCCCCACTTCCTGTGAGTGTGGGTACACCCATTCTCTCTGTCTGCAACAGCTACTTAAAAATTAGTCATCTAGGCCACAGTCTGGGCTGTATTCCTCTATGCCTCTAGTGCAGGTTGGGTAGTGGCACGTTTTGTTGTCACATACACTGATCCACGTGTAACCATTGCAGAAAACACACACACTGATCCACATGTATACAAATGACATACACACTGATCCACATGTATACCAATGACATGCACACTGGTCCACATGTATACCAATAACATACACATTGATCCACATGTATACAAATGACATACACACTGATCCACATGTATACCAATGACATACACACTGATTCACATATATACCAATGCCATACACACTGATTGATCCACATGTATATCAATGACATACACACTGATCCACACATATACCAATGACATACACACTGATCCACATGTATACCAATGACATACACATGGATTGATCCACATGTATACCAATGACATGCACACTGATCTACATATATACCAATGACACACACACACTGATCCACATGTATACCAATGACATACACACTGATCCACATGTATACCAATAACATACACACTGATACACGTGAATACCAATGACATACACACTGATCCACACGTATACCAATAACATACACACTGATCCACATATATACCTAGAATATATACACTGATCCACATGTATACCAATAGTGTATAAGTACTGTTATGGAAAATGAGGGAGTGGGAGTGGCTGCAAGGTTCACTGCACCAGAAATGGCCATGCTCCTACAAGCCTAACACACACACATAGCAGGCATGTTATTGGGAAAGACAAGGTAGACAAGGCCATATGTGACCATGTGTGGGAGGGACTGGTGCAGAATGTGAATGCTGTGGGCAGCCATAACTGAACATTACTATCACAATGTGTCCTATATGATACTGCATGCAAAAATCAAGGCATATGAAATTGGTTGGCTAATGTGGTGGCCCACCAATACAGAGGAGTCTCATAGATTCATAGATTCCTAGATTCATAGATTACCAGGTTAGTGACCTGGGAGGCCTTTCTAAACCTGGCCAAGTTTTCATGAAAGAATAATGATGATGTCCTGTATCCAAATAGAACATCGAGGGCCAAGCGTTTATAAGCTACTTCTGTCCATAAAGTCCATGGGTGCCAGTCCCAGTGTAAATTTGCCATTCCCCATCCACTGCCCAGGTTTTGCTTAAACTAGGTAATAGACAGACTCAGCTTCATATGGATAGGAATAATACGCAACTCAAAAAAATAAAAGTAAATGTAGATAAACAGCCAAAAACCAGTGACCTAATAAAATCCAGACAAATTTTATTCACTCTCTTAACTCTTTGGCGTCTCGGCTGGAATGCCTTCAAAGGAGAATACACACTCAAAACGCACTCCATATAAATAGTGCTACCAATTATTCAATAAAGACTCAATTAAAAAAAATCATCACATTCATAATTAAAGGAGAAATCTCCAATTAAGTTCAGAATTCATACCATTAGGTATAAGGGTATCAAATTTAAGAATATAAATGGCTTCTTTATATAAAAGTCTATCCTTAAAATAAGTATCAGTAGAAACAAAATTAATTCTTTCCACTTTTTTTAAACTGGCACCTTGTAAACCCACAGTTGAACCCTGGGGTGCTTAGTGAAAATGAACTGCCACGGAACTAGGCTTGTTGAAATTTTCTATATTTCTTATATGCTCTAAAAGTCTTACTTTAAAGGCTCTTTGAGAATGACCAATGTAAAATGTATTGCAAGGACATTTAAGGGCATAGATTATACCAGTGGTACCACACCTAAAGAAACCTTTCACTGTAAATCTATATCCACCAATATACACAAAACTATTTACAATATGTTTACAAGCCTTGCATCTATTACACACATGAGTACCAATAGTAGGTCTCATATTGTGTAGACTAACAACAGGCATGATGAATTTTCCTTTCACTAGAGAGTTTTTTTAACTCTTTCCCACCCTGAATGAAATCTTTAACTTCTCAGCTAACCATAACTGAGATTCTCCACTACATTGCATATACTGCCAATAGTAGTATAAATTTGCCATTCCTCATCCACTGCCCAGGTTGTGCTTAAACTAGGTAATAGACAGACTCAGCTTCATATGGATAGGAAGCCTATTCCATAGGAGGAGGAGTCCCTGGGACACATATCTGTCTCTCCAACATATTCTGTTTAAGTCACAGACAAATTTCAGGTCTCCAGACCTTGTATTTCTGGTACTCTTTGACTTATGGATATGGAGGTGATTCATAAGTATGGGGTTTGCAGATGCCTTGTAAGCCATGCACAGATCAGCCCACAGCAATGTATAGGAGACTGAGTACAAGAAAAGGGCTTTAAGGCACTCTGCATAAGGAAGGCTTGTTACACCTTGTATTCCTTTTGTAAGGAACCTTTGAGGTTGCTCTAGTTACTGTATATGCCTCGTCAGGTATACACCAAGGGAGCATTGTACTCTATGATTGGTCTGATAAGGGCAGAGTACAGTGGGATAATGACCTCTTTGGCCTTAGATGCCATACACTTACTTATAAGTTGCTCAACATAAAAGGATTTCCTCACCACTTTGGCCATGTGGTGGTTGAAGATAAGGCTACTGTCTACGTGCGTACCCATATCTCAAACCTCTGGGTTGACTCTTAGGGGTGTATTATCAACATGCTAATTAGCCAGGATTGTTGCCTTCCCAAAGGGTGCAATTATGCAATTCTTAGCACTGAATTTAAGACCATGGCTTTGGCATCATTTGTTAGACCTTCTTGAAGAATGTTACTGCCTGCAGGGGAGTTGATGATAACCCCCAGCTAGCAATCATCTGCACACTTAGTCAGCCATAAATCTTCAGCATTTGCTTCCAGTTCACAGAAATATATGCCTAAAAGAAGTTGGCCTTGTATAGAGCCCTGGGGGACTCTGCTAGTGACTGGCCTTTAGGTGGAGGTGGCCTCACTTATTTTGAACTCCTGGGTCCTATCAGTCAGCTAATTGGATATCCAGCGGGTGATAAAAGAGTTTATACCTAAATCTTTGCGGTTGCCTATAATGCCTGAGTGGAGTATTGTATCAAATGACTTGCCCGGATCGAGGTAAGCTGCGTGCACAGTCTTACCTTCATCCAGTGCTTTGGTGGGCCTCTCAAAAAGTTCACCAGATTTAAAAGGCATGACTTTCCTTTAACAGAGCTGAACTGTGATGGATTTAGCATTTGCAGATTACTTATGTCCTCATTTATTATATCCATAATGATTCTTTCCATGGCCTTACAGATGACTCTGGTAAAACTTATGGGCTTGTAGTCACCTGGATCAGTAATTGGATCTCCTTTGTGCAGGGGAATGACTGTAGCCATCTTCCATTCCTTGGGCACAAAACCTGACTGTAGGCTCCATTTGAAAAGTGATTCAAGTGAACCAGAGAGGTCATTTTTCATGCTATTTATTAAACATACTGAGATGTTATCAGGACCCATTGATGCAATGTGTTTAGCCTTGAAAAGTGCACTGATGACTTGTTACCTAGTTCCCTAGTAATGGTTGTGGGGGGATTGTGGTATGCAGAATTTCCTTTGGAATATCAGGGGGTAGTGGTGAGAGAAATTTGAGCTGCACCTGTCAGACAAAAGGTTGGCATTAGCCTCAGGTGCAGTGTTGGTCATGCTATTTACAATACATTGCTGTGTATTTCCCCTGAGATTATGGACATAGATGTAGAAAGCTTTGTGGTTGTCCTTTGCCTGAGAAACAAATTTTCCTTCACATTTAGCCTTTGAAGTATTAACTAAACCTCTTAGCTGTCTGTTTAGATTGGTCAGGGGGCATTTAGTATATATGGCTTTGTGCCTCCTACACTTGGCCAAGTTTTTTCTTTTCTGTATAACTGATTGATATTGTGATTCCACCAGGGTCTTTTGAGTAGGCCTTATTCTTAAAACAAGTGAGCACAGCTCACTCTGTACCATAATCAATATGGCTGTACAGCAATTTTGTAAATAGCTCAGCATATGCTATGGTATTTACTGGGTTTAGGGAGTGCTTGGAATTTAGCCAAGGTGTTGCTTAGAAGAGAGAGAGGTTAGTCTTGGAAAAGTTCCTAAATATTTTTGGTTTGTTGGATCCCCTAATTTAGTTTTTATTTCAAGTAATATTGTCTTATGGTCAGATCTGATGAGTGAAGACATTACACTGAGGTAGAAACGTTGGCTCCCCATGTTCGTGAGTACCAGGTCAAGGATGTTTGAATTGCTGGTAGGAGAAATGATCAACTGTTCCAGGATGTTGGTATTAACAAAGTTTAGGAATCGCTAGGCTTGTGCATTAGAAGTGGTGTAGGATTCCTACTCTGTGGACGTGTAGTAGAGATCCCCCATGAATATTGTATTGGGTTGAATAATGAGGGACTCTAGTACATTGAGACAAGTAACATGGTTTTCCTGGGACATAGTGGGAAACCTAAAGGTTGCAAGGATATAGTATGCGACCCTGTTTATGGAGACATTTTTTTTTTAATTTTTGTTGACCAGGAAAGTCTGACTAGGACAGAGCCTATTTTCAGCGGAGGCCCGGGGAGAAACACTCCAGAAGCATGTCTTTAGAATGTGGGAGGAAACTGGAGTACCCAGAGGAAACCCACGTGAACACAGGGAGAACATGCAAACTTTGCACAGAAGGCACCCCAGCCAAGAATCAAATCAGGGACCCTCTTGCTGTGAGGTGACAACGTTAACTGCTGCACCAATGCGCCTCCTGTGTTCATGTGCACAAGTATGAGTTCCAATGGGTCATACACTTTAACTAGTCTTGATGTGAGGTTGGTTTTAATATAGACTGAGACTCCTCCACCATTATTTTCCTTCTGTGCAGTAGCTGGTCTAAAGGTGTGAAAGGCATTATAACATTGCATTGCTGGGGTACTCTACATGACTTTAAACCATGTCTCCATTACTGCACAAATGTCTACACTCTCCAGAGAGAGGAAGCTTTGGAGCGAGTGGAGTTTGTTGCTAAGACTTCTAGCATTGAGAAGTACCACCTTCAGATATTCCTGTATATGTTTAGTTAAGCTGGTAGGTTTATCAGTTTGGCATTGCCTAAAAAAGGCACTTTGGGGGTAGAAAAGTTCTTTGCAAATGCCTGAAAACCTAGAGTGGGTAAGTGCAGATCATCCCTGGCAAAGTAGCATGGTGTGTCAACATGTCCTCCCAGGCGATCAAATATTATACCCCCTTGGACTGACACCAAAAGCTAAGTAAATTGTTAAAATCAATCATTTTCTGTTGGCAACATGGCATCATCCTTGGAGAAGGTAGTATGCTGCTCAGTTCAAGGTTCATACATGCCTGAGGTACATAATCAGTGAGCTTGATCATGTCTGGCTTCATATAGTCAAGGGAGGTATGTCTCAGGTCATTAACATCCACATGACTATGCAGAGTCATACTGGTGCCTGTGGTTTAGTGACCTGTGTGTCTGTGTGACCTGATGGATCCTAACCCTGGAAAGGCAGCTGACCATGACTTTCTTCTTACTTAGTCTTTTGAGGGGGACAATGGTGTGTCTCAATATAGAATCACCAATGACCATGAAATTTGGCTGTGTGCTGGTTTGCCTTAAGGGCTTAGCAGTAAAGGCATTAGATATAGCGTTACTATGTGTATTTGCTGGTGTTTTAACAGAGTATTTACTGGATGGCTAAGGACCCTTTCTTTGATTGTACTGTGCAGGATGTCTTAGTGTTTTAGGAAGGTTACCTGTAAGTGCCTCAGCCTAAGTAGTTTTATATGTAGGATCTTTATCCTGTGCCATAGGCGTGGTGCAAGTTTCACTAACAACCTCAATTAGATTAGTTTTGGTCATATGAGAGAGTTTTGCCTCCAATGTTAACGTGTATTTACACCTCTCCCATACCTTATCTGTTTTATTAAGAATAAGTGGGTTGCTAGTGTATTTGAAGCAGTTACTTCAATGCCTCAGAATACCCATTTCAACCAGACTGGCCACAGAGAGAGTCGGGAAGTGCATACCCATGGCTACTGATCTATTAGGGAGGAGTGAGGGAAATTTAAATATTAAATAGACCAATAAGACAGGAGCTTGATGAGCAACACTCAGTTATGTGCAAACTAGTTGCACTAGTAGTTAAAAAAAAATCTGTCTAGGCAGTAATGCCACAAGTGTGTAGACCACAATCCTTCATAATGTAAAATAACTTTTATGGATAGTTTCCTAGTATCCCTGTCTGGGGAAATTGACAGAAGACTCATATCTAGTGGTGGCTTGGATATGGTGACTGGGTTGGTGATGAACACATGCATGTCTCTAGGTGATGCACCAGGTGATTGTGCGCATGTGACAGTAATGTAGGACACTGTCTCACTGATGTGGTAGCTGTACTTATGGAAATAAATCCAAATATCTATCTTCTAGGTACATTAGGAATGCAGTAGTGAGTATGTGCCACAAAGTGGTGGATATACTCTGCCTCTCTGTATTCACAGATTACACTGCTGGAGGGTCCAATGCAAAGGGACAGGACATGCCTGATGTCAGAGAGCCACTAGTGATTGACAGTGATGGCACCATGCACATGGCACTATCTGATGTCACAGCTGTATTATTAGTAATGCTAATATTGTAGGGTATCTATCCAGCAACCATTGCAGATACTATGGCTTAAGGGCAAAATGTACATCTGGCATCCCCTCTGTTTACTGCTGAATGACCTATACATGTGAGCCTACCCTAACGTACACTTGGTTCACACACACACACACACACACACACACACACACACACACACACACACACACACACACACACACACACACACACACACACACACACACACACACACACACACACACACACACACATACACACAGATACACAAAGTACAGAGAAGAGGCATGCTGCTGGCTATCACTGCCATAACTCCAGAACATTTCCCCAATCTGGATGTCATCCTTGGCTCAGTTAGGTGATGTGCAGATCATTGACCCATTAACAGACAGATGTCACCCATGCCTTGCTATAGATAGTGAGTGTGTTGTGTGACATGCATATGGAACTGTATAATAACCTGCAACACATTCAGAGTAACATGGCATATAGGATCCTAGAGAAAACATGCCACTATGGCCAGTGTTGGCTGACATGACCTGATGGTACTGGCAGTGCCTACATTGGCCATACCAGGGGATGGATGGTTGGTGTACAGTCACTAACTTACACAGCTGTAACACACTGCTATACAGATGTAGTCACTATCCCGTCTGGCTTGGGCTACTTCCCCAACCATTTAAAATCCTACAGATATGGTTAATGCTTTTCTGCCTTTTCTGTGAGTACACTCCACTGGGCCAGTCTCTCTGTATCCCACAGGTCCATGCCATCCATATCCTCTGTTGGTATATAGAGTATGATGCCATGGTGTAGTAATCCATTGGTCATGGTCATGAACAATCTTCTGCCTACCCACATGGGTTGGCCACCATGGGGTTCCTGTGCATGTTTCTGATGTTCTATACCTTCTTTTGGACAGAATGCCTCCAATCCTGACACAGCAGAACCACCCAGAACAGCCAGCTAGTGTTCACCTCCGGGAAGGTACACCACATACATAGATGATGTGATCCCTGATTCCCCCTACATCCTATCTGCATGTGTGACTACTGCATCCACTACCCATAACTCTTCCAATTATATTAGTGTTCCTTTTCCTTGTCACTGTACCCCACCACAAGTATGGCTGGGCCCTGCCCACCCATCAGAGCTGCATGGGTTAGGTAAAGCCTGATGCACAGCATGACCTGTACTGCATAACCTGATTGTATTATTGTATACATTATTTTTCTTCTCTGTTCTCTTTGTCAATTGTCATGTCTTGGCAGTTGTGAAGTTGATGCAACCTCTTTGCCAGTACAGCAATGTATTTTGTCTGCCTTAGCCTTTCATGGGCTTACTGCTGTAGTCAAGTTCCTCCAGTGTCTTCACACCTAGTTTATCCTCTACAGCTGCTTCTAATCTGGCCGGTGTCCCCCATGCTGTATGTGCTTGTATAGCACTATGTTGAGTAGTGTGGTACAGACCACAAATATATTTCTGCAATTCTCTGGAGCATACTGCAGCATACCACCAGACATGCCCATACAATGGAAGAAGACCTTCAGGAATCTGAACACATGCTGAATTATTCTATCTGTTTGCTACAATGTGGTGTAATGTGCCATCTCTTTCATGGTCTGAGAACTATGGGTTGGGAGTCATTTCTAAGGAGTATCCTGTATTATGTGCAACAAACATCAGTGGACATCATTATGAGTGGCTTGAGGCCTACCTTAATGGGAGCAGTTCATCAGGGAGTATGTGGGTTTCAGTGTGTGCCCTTACCAGCTACTCATCCCTTTGGAAAGTCACCCGGCACAAACATCTGGTATAGCTCACATATGTGCCAGATGTGGGAATCATAGGAACCGATTGAAGGCACACAGATACACTGTATATCATACGATGTGCACTGCATATTACCTGTCAGTTGACAGACTGGAAGCCATTTTGGGTAACATACTGGACACCGTGTGGAACAGGTGGGGCCTTGATTGTAATGTGGTTGCATTCATTGATCTCCAGAACCTCAGGGAAATGATTTATGTTTTAGAATGCAGGCACAGTGTTGTTTATCTCCTCTGCTGTCTGTGGGAACCAAATACGCTCCTCCACGTGCTGCAGTATCAAGTCAAGGCTGTGGTGTAGGGTTTGTGAGACAGGCAATTGCAAAACTCCTAACGTTTTCTCAGTTGGAGGCTGAAAGGTCCCTATAGCAGGTATGGTTCATGCTATATAATCCCCCTTGATTTCATGCATGGGTGGCACATGTCTGCTAAATCCCAGATGGAGTCTTTGTCCTCACAGTCATTGTCAACATTGTCCCTGTTGTGATGGTTATAGTATATTAGCCACTTGCAGATGACAAGGAAGGAAATGACACTGTGCAACATCACAGGCACTGTCTTCCATTTGCACGTTGACACTCATTTGCATGTCATTATGTGGTCTTGCAGACGACAAGGCAGGAGGTGATATTGTGAAACATCGCAAGCACTGTGTTTTATTTGCATGTCATTATGTGGTCATTTACATAAAGCCCTTACCATGCAATTTTTGCAGCAATGTAGTCAAGCTACATTTATCTTGTGTCATTCCCTCCCTGTACATCACTACTAACCTCACTATCTTGCATAACACCATAATCTGTTTCTTCCTGATACAACCAATGGCGTTTTGGGTAAATGACTATTTCTTGTAGTACTTGCTTCATAGGTGGAGCTGGTAGTTTATCTTTTCTTTTATTTCCTAGCATAACTGTACTTTTTTTGTTTTCTTACCCCACATACTGGCCATCAGGCGTCTCCCTCTTGACCTTTCCACCTTTTCCTAGCCCTATCCAGCCTGCTCTGCAGCATTGCAGGAGCAGGAACCAAGCAGAGATGGACAGTCATCGGCATGGGTGGGGTGTTGTGTTCCCTTATTCCTAGGCCCCTTGGCAGCCTTGGATGTATAACTGCCCACAGCACTCAGCCCCAGGTATGAGTGTACTTCCCTGATGCTATCAGTCATCTCATTGAGTCTGTCACCAGCAATGGATCTTTTGCTGATTTTGTCTAATGTGCCTTGAGGTTGTACAACTGCAGAGGCAGTTACATTAAGGAACACTTTCTCTAAGAAACTCCATGAAAGTATACTTCATACAGAGATATTGTACTGATGGTTTTGAAGTAAGCATTTGACAAAATAAACTGACTGGGCTCCTCCTAATGTGTAAATGCCATCAAGTGAAAATCACACACACACACACACACACACACACACACACACACACACACACACACACAGATACACACAAAGATACACACACACACACACACACACACACACACACACACACACACACGCACGCACGCACACACACACACACACACACACACACACACACACACACACACACACACACACACACACACAGAGCAATTGAGAGAGTAACTTGATGTATGTTTAACCTAATCAACTGACAACTCCGACCATTTGCTTTCACACATACATTCTGCCCATCTCTTAGTATAACCACTTTCTGACAGACTATCAATATTTCACTTGGTGGAATTTGTCATATGAGTAGCACCCCTAATTTTTATGAACTGTCCTATGGCAAAAATTAAGAAAAATTCTTGTAATGTGTTAATCAGTTGCATAAATGACCTAAACTTCATTACACATAAACATGCCAATCTGATATAAAGTAGAGCAAATAACTTTATTCTAACACCTTTAATGACCTATTGTACTCATGAAATTATATTTATTGTGCCAGTGCACTTGCTGGGGGGATTAAAATGCACTGGGTGTTGTATGTTGTTTTATAATGTTTGGTTTGTACTCTTCACATGGGCTACATTTCCTAGTTATGTCTGTTTTACTACCCTTTTAGATAGACTGCTTCAGTGGCTATCCTTGTTAGAGATGTGGATATACCAGCATATAGCCTAAATTGATCAGTCAGCTCCTATCATAGTTTCCCTTTTTAATGACATTCACATTATAAAATGGGTCCACTGCTCACACTCTGATGTCAGGACTTATGCAGGTCTGTAACCCACCTCGCCTGCCTAGGTTTTACATTATTCTACATTCAAACACTGTCATATTGCCTTTTCAATTGTGTTTTGCCTCCCTGCTTTGTTGGCAACTCACATTGTACTCTTCTGTCCATCTCTGTGGTTTCTGTTGCTATAATCGAAACTCTATTTCACCCTTAGCCATACTTGCTATTTTCCCTTTCGAGTAACGTTTCTTTGAATATATATTGCGGGCGGCGCAGTGGCGCAGCGGTTAATGCTGTTGCCTCACAGCAAGAGGTTCTCTGGTTCGATTTTCGGCTGGAGTGCCTTCTGTGTGGAGTTTGCATGTTCTCCCTGCATTCGCGTGGGTTTCCTCCGGGTACTCCGGTTTCCTCCCACATTCTAAAGACATGCTTCTGGAGCATTTCTTCCCGGGCCTCTGCTGAAAACAGGATCTGTGGAACCTAGTCGGACTTTCCCAGTCAACAAATGTTAAATTAAAAAATAAAATTGCTGTACATTACATCATACATTGTTAGCATTGTTTTCCCGTCTGTGCATACAAAGTCACAATGACTACCAGAGGTGCTTCTGCGCATTCAATGTTTACCTCAGCTGTTGATACTTAACTCTGGCCATGAGGTGACTAACATGATCTGGCCATGGGTCTGTGCTGTAGCTGCAATGTTTGTCATGCACAACAGCCTTGCTGCATGCATAAGTAAAAAGCACTGAGGTTTGTCGTGCTCACAGTGTAAATAGTGTTGTCTTGGTTGCAGTCATGGACACCGCACTTCCGAATCCCCACACAGTTGTATGATACGCATCTGAGACTCTTTCATGCATGGAACTTTCTCAGAAAGAAACGATAATGAAAGTGGGGACTGAGGGTGCAGATATCAGGCAGAGGAGAGCAGCTAGTGTCACATTACATGAGACTGTCAAGCAGATATGGATTTGTGGCAGGAGATGTGAACAGTGTGAGAAAATGAAATAGAAAGTGATAATGGATCTGTAAAGTGTGAGTATTTGGGTTGTCTAGTGAGAGGGAAGACAATATGCAGACAACACAGAGTGAATGAAATGAAAGCGGAGACTATATGGGACTAACTGGAAACAGGGTGGGAGAACAGATGATAGTGCACAAGAAGTTTGTAAAGGATGATATGATGATATTAGACAAAGAGTTAAAAATGGATGTTGGGGAAATCTGAGGAAGGGTAGTAAAGCTTTTCAAAAGATTAGGGGACTTTAAGTGTAAATAAGTAAACAAAGAATGGCACAGAAAATGACTCAATGGGGGGCGTGGCCAAGGATGAACAAAGGATAGCAGCAGATTTCTTCAGCTCCACCAATTTCATTACACTGACAGGAATTAATTACTTAAAAAATTAATTTTTGAAGTAATTTTCTTTCTAAATATGTTTGTTTTATATAGTTCTTGAACTATATCTAAAAAAGAAAGGAAATCTTAACAATATTCCTGTCAGAAATCACTTTGGAAATTTTCCTGTCAGTTTATTAGTCTGAAATGAGTTCCAGTAAGACAAATTCTCAAGACTCCAGCATCAAGAAAGAACTTCAGTCTCTGATAATTATAATCCAGCAACTTACTGCTAAGATGGATAAAATGGATACTAAAATAGACACCTTCATAGATAAAACTACAAAACAAATAGACTTGTTACATATAGACCTGCAACAACAGAAGATCCAGATGACAGGCATAGAAGAAGCTGTGAATGACATGGAAAATAGAATACAAGAGGAAATCAACATTGAGTTTCTCCTGAAACAAAATACACATTTACAAACAAAGCTGGATGACCTGGAAAATAGATCTAGGCGCAATAACATTAGGATTTTTGGACTACCAGAAAATATTGAAGGTAACAATATTACTTCTTTTTTAGCAACATGGCTCCCTAAAACTTTAGACTTACCAGAAGCATTCTCTTTTGGTATCGAAAGAGCACATAGATCTATAGCTAATACTAACTCTAACAAAAACTATCCTAGATCAGTTATAGTTAGATTTCTATCATCTTTTGATAAAGAGATGGTTCTTAAATCTGCTTGGGCTAAAGCTCCTGTTAAGATTAATGAGACAACTGTGCGTTTTGACAATGACTATTCTTCCATGGTAATAGCTAAAAGAAAAGTTTTTCTGCCACTAATAAGGGAGCTTAAAAGCACAGTTTAAAACATACCTTCTGTTTCCTGCCAAGCTTAAAATCTTCCTTCCTGATGGTCCTAAAATTTTGATGACATAGACTCTGCTTAAGTGTTTATGAAAGAAATAAGATTTTGGATAAAATAGAGGAAATGGAATGGGCTAGTCCTTCATTAAAGAGACTGGCAACTGAAACTTCGTGGAAGACTTCAGAGAAGAAGAAGAGACTAAAAAACAAATGATTTGTTCTATGTTTTTTTTTTCATCATTTTATTTCATTATTAATCTTTTTAAATATAGTTCCTGCATTTCCAAGAAGCCACAAATATTTTGAAAAAATTTAATCAAAGTTATTCTCTGTGTGCAAAGAAATGTTTTGTTTCATAACTAGTCAAAATATCTGGAGATTTAATGGCAAGCTGTGATTCAACTTGTTTCTCTTTCTGAAAAGAAGTAAGGTCAGTAATTTGATACATTTTTTTTCTTTATCTTTTTTTTTTTCTTCTCCTTTTCTTCTTTTCTTTGTTTAAACAATGACATTCTATTTAGATTATATAGTGGGTAAAGGGTCGGGGAGGGCAGGAGAGAAGAGTAATGAAAATATGATTAATAGAATAATAACATATTTATTCCTTGTAAAAAGTTTATATGTTCTTCAAATGCTATTCCTAATTATACTTTCTTGATTACACTGCTTATGCTTGTTTGTAAATAATCTGTCATGCTTTAACTAATAATAATTAGAACTAAATAATAGTAAATAATATGTTTTATTTTTAACTCTATTAATATAAACAGTAAGTAATATTCCATTGTATATACTTCTTATAGCTTTCTCTTACATTTTTATTTCTGCCTTACACCCTTTTACTTTCTACTCTCTTTTCTTTTCTTTATTAATATATAGAAATGCTTTTGATCATATAGACACAGTAAATAATAAGATTTGCATAAAATTGAGTTGGGACAAAATATTGAGTTTTATTACTTATTAATAATTTTGGGCTTAATTTCACTTACATAGAGGCTGTAATAACCTGTAAAATACATTGTGAAGGTTTTGTCATGTTTAGATGCATTTACACTGCTAAATGAATGTTTGTCACTAGTTTTTAATAAGTTTCCCGCCAAAATGTTAAGAGAGACAATCTGGGATGTGGGCTGTCTCATGCACAGTGTCCATGAGCTACTTCAAAAGCTTCAACTCTCAGAATTCTCACAGAGAAGCTGAAAGCTGCCAGTCTCACCTTTGACCTAGATATCACACTGACACATCACAGATTCAGGAATGTCACTCTACCAGGAAATAGGAATGATACAAATGCGACTATGTGAAGGAAAATGAACTCTTTAACATCTAAATGTGAGTTATTTTATATAATTACTTAAATATCTATGTTATAATTCATAAAATATATCAGTTATAATGAGTTTAAATGATACAGTTTCTTGTAGTAAGTAAATGTCTTATTTTAGAAGGCATAGAAAATGAAACATTTATTCAAGTGTTTTGAAAATCTACTTAACAGCAGCTTAATAATCTGTGTTAAAACTTATGTTCCAAACATATACATTACTATAACTCATTTAATTCATCTGATTGACAAGCATAAATAATTTTATAACTCTATTCTGGAAGAAATTGTCATGTGATATATTTTAAAGCAGTAGTATAGCATGGTTGTAAAATCTGGTTACTAAAATGTGTTTGCTGTGCATTATTTTGTATAAAGCAGACAGATTTATTGTAGGGACAGCAAGTAAGATGGTGCTTTCGCAAGGACACAACTCAGTGAGATCATATATATATATATATATATATGTGTGTGTGTGTGTGTGTGTGTGTGTGTGTGTGTGTGTGTGTGTGTGTGTGTGTGTGTGTGTGTGTGTGTATGTGTGTGTGTGTGTGTGTGTGTGTGTGTGTGTGTGTGTGTGTGTATATATATATATATATATATATATATATATATATATATATATATGTGTATGTGTATGTGTGTGTGTGTGTGTGTGTGTATATATATATATATATATATATATATATGTATATATATATATATATATATATATATATATATATATATGTGTGTGTGTGTGTGTGTGTGTGTGTGTGTGTGTATGTGTGTGTATATATATATATATATATATATATATATATATATATATATATGTGTGTGTGTGTGTGTGTGTGTGTGTGTGTGTAAATATATATATATATATATATATATATATATATATATATGTGTGTGTGTGTGTGTGTATGTATATATGTATATAAGTGTTTCAGAGAATCTGCTTAACTATGCAGTATGATTTATAACAATTTCTATGAATACAATATTTTATTCTATTGACAATAATGAGTTTGAGTAAATGCTCATATACAAGCAATTCAATGGTTTTTTTTGGAAGCTGTTAATTGCATTTTCATGACAGAAAATAGATGCATCTTAATATATGTAATGTCTGAATCATATTAGCCAAAGTTTTTGATTTAAATGAATGTTAGAACTTATTTTTCTCTTCTCTTGATTTCTAACATCAAGATTATTTGAATGCTATTTGAATACAAGTGTTTTATATTACATGGATGTATATAGTAGTATGAACAGTTTAAAAAAAAAAAAAAGGTTTATTTTAGTTTATATGATGCTGTTTTACCAAATGTGTAGTCTTGTCTTGCTAGATAATTGAATTGAAAACTGTTAACCTCAGTTAAATATAACTAGTATTAAATTGATAAGGTGGTAGCTGAGGTACTGCTGCTTAGGGTAGGGGTTTAACTTGAGTGGTAAATACTACTCTAAGTTGGAGTTTATAACTCCAGGCTGGATGCAAGGTTTAATCCTTTCATTATTTTCACTTGTTCATTGTTATTTGTATATAGTTTTGACATCCACAATATATTTTGTACATTCATTGTCACTACAAACAAAATTGAATCCTATAAAATCCCATAAGAGATTCAATAAATACAGCTATATTTAAAGGTACACCTAAAGGAGGAGATGTAACATTACTTATCTTGTTATTTGTTATTTTGATCATAAGATTCTTAAGTTTTAAAAATGCCAAATGACATCTTTAAAAGGAATTTCTTTAAACATTAATGGATTGAATAATCCATGTAAAAGGGCAAGCCTAATAAGATACATTAATTTACATAAGGCCAACTTAGTCTTCCTGCAAGAAACCCATCTCTTGAAAAAGATATTGATAAACTAGCCACAAACAAATATACAGTATTGGTTAGTTCAGAGCACACTCAGAAAAAGAGGAGTGGCTATTTTATGGAATAAAAGTATGCCCATTCCTAAAACCATTAAGTCTTATCAGGATGACAAAGGAATGTTTTGTATGGTTACAATACAAATTAATGGGAAGACTTACACTTTAATTAATGTATATTGGATACCTGGAATTGGTATTAATACAGTGAAACATCATCTTGATAAGATCATATAATTCTCTATAGGAGATATTATTTTAGCTGGTGACTTTAATTGTATACTACATGAAAATGATACTACCACTATAGGGAAAAGAAGAATTACATCTAATGCAAAACATTTAAATGATTTTGTTAATTCTTATCATTTGAATGATATTAATAATCAGATAGATTCAAATTCATTACCATACACCTTTGTTTCTAACAGATACAAAACTTATTTAAAAATAGATAGGGTCTTTATTTCTAACCAGATGGTAACAGATTTAATTAATTCCAAAATCATTTCATGTCCTATATCTGATCATAATTCAATTGTTTTTGAATTCATGACAAAAAATACTCATAATGTTTAGATTAAAAGGATACCAGCATACTTAACTCAACTAAAAGACTATAAAGAATATATACTTTCAGAAGTAAAACATTTTTTAGACATAAATAATACTCCTGAAGTCTCCATTGTTTATGTTTGGGATGCCTTAAAATCATATCTATATGGACAAAGTATCAGATGGTATAATAATAAAAGGAAATCTTGGGATAAGGAATTGTTAGATATTCAAAGTAAATTAGACTCTTATAAACATAATAATAAAGAAAATATTATGGACAAGAAAGTTATTGAAGAAATAAACAAACTAAATGAGAAATACAAAGAAATTTTAACTCATAAAGTTAAAATAACTTTAGAGAAATACAAGTTTTTGTCTTATTCAATAAGCCCCAAATACTTACATAGACTTAAAAATAAACAAAAAGGTTGAATAAACAAAACCATATCAAAGAAATCTTTTCTCTAAGGAAAAGAAGAATGTTTCTAGTATACCAGAAATACTAGATGAATTTAGAAATCACTTTCACAAAATTAACCATAATAACATTAACATGGAACCTAAAGATAAAATAAAGGAGTTTATAACCACAAACATGAATAAAAAGCTTAATAAACAACAGATTAAACTATTGGACAAGAGTATTTCATATACAGAAGTTATTGCACAAATAAATAAGCTTAAATCAAACAAAGCACCGGGTAATGATGGTATTATACCAGAGATATATAAAATCCTTTCTAAAAGTACATATTCATTAATACATAAGGTTTTTATTTTGGCCCAAACTGAGTTAATAACCCCCCCCCATCTTGGCAATATACATTTATTTCGCCAATTTTAAAACCTAATAAAGATCCAACTAGATGTACTTCATATCGCCCATCTCATTACTTAATGTTGATTATAAAATGTTTATGAGTATTTTTGCTGATAGATTGAAGACAATCATTCCGGCATTATAGATATAGATCAGACAGGCTTCATTGTAAATAGAAATACTTTTGATAATATAAGAAGAACTTTAACATTAATAGATTTTGCAAATAGGAAAAGAAAGATTTAACACTTATTAGTCTTGATATAAGTTCAGCATTTGATTCAGTAAGTTGGGACTATCTGTTTACCTTAATGAAGTGCACAAACTTCTCAGATGCATTTGTAAATCTAATTGAGCATTTATACAAAGGAACGTTGGCTTATATTAAGGTAGGAACTTATGTTTCACAAAAAATACCCATTCTTAAAGGTACAAAACAAGGATGTCCACTTTCTCCACTATTATTCACTTTAGTAATGGAGCCTTGGGCTAATTTGATCAGAAACAATACTGACATAGAGGGTTTTGAAATAGATGAAAATACAACATCCAAAATTCAACTTTTTGCAGATGATGTTCTAATTACATCAGCAGGATCTAATTCTTCTATGCAGTCTCTATTTGATAACATGATGAATTTTAAAAGTATTTCTGGTTTAATATTCAATGAAGAAAAACTAAAATACTACCTATATATACACGAAAAATATTCTCATTAGTGATTTTACTAAATATGTACCCAATTCAGGTCAGATAACTTATTTAGGTATAATACTATCTAAAGATATTAAATCTATTATATATAATAATTATAATACCTGTTTTCTTAATATACAAAATCTTTTTAATACCTGGAATAATATGTTTTTACTATGGAGGAGAGACTTACAATTATTAAAATGATAATATTCCCCAAGATTTTATACTTAATACAATCAATAATACTTCCACCTACAAAAATAATTATCAAGAAACTGAATACACTAATGTTAAATTTCCTATGGGCACCTAATGGACCTAGGATTGCATTAAAGAAACATACTAATAGCTGGTCTCAAGGGGTATTTCTTTTCCAGACTTTAATTTATATACTATCTCTTCTATTGTAAAAGTTATTACTTTATTAATAGATCAGTCATATGTCACAAAATGGAAAGATTATTGGGAGCTAATTAGTATGCACTTCATGAAAATCTCCTTAACACATAAAAATATGATTGTAAATAACTCCATGTTATGGTTACTAAAGGAATTTTGTACTTCACCTATTACACCTAAACATATGGTTTGTTACCCATTAAATATTATTATTAGTTATTGTAACTTTATATTCATGCACCCTAAGTATAGGGAATGGAATTTTATTGTATTCCTATAATGTATACTCAGGGTATGCTTTTGTCATCTACTTCTGAAGGAACTCATTTAGCTATAGATAATGATCTAAAGTACTGGTATCAGTTGATATCTGATAATAAACTTAAAAATCTAGATTTCTTAAAACAAGAATTTGATCTAAGAGAAACTTGCTGGTTAGAGGTTCAGACCTTTAGACAACATCTCATTAATAAAATAGATCTAATGTCTATAACAGTTAAAGAATCTATTCCAACACTGATTGATTACTTGATATTAAATTTACAACATAAAGTTTCTGATAAAGGTAAACTTTCATACATACATAAAATTATCAGACAAGAAACTTTTTACAGTGTAGATTCATACTGGAATTATTTCACTTCTATTAATGGGGACCCACCAAATCAACAAGATAAACAATATATTTTGGAATCTGCTTATAGAACTATGTCTTCCATTGTCTGGAGACTTTATACATGGAAATTTTTACATAGATCTTTTATACACCTTTGATGATGAATAAAATAAATAATAAAGATAATTTATGTAAGAGATGTAATGTAGAAATTAATGCTGACTGGGCTCATATGTTTTATGACTGTATAAAATTGAAAGAATACTGGAAATCAATTAATGAATTTTGCAGGCTCTTTTACAGATAATTTCATTATTTCTAAATCTCTTATATTATTCAACACACCTGTACCTCAAAGTGTTAAAAAGGTTAAGCTTCCCTTGTTATGGTCTATTCTAGCAGTGGCTAGGAAAATAATAACTAGAAATTGGATTTCAGATACACCTCCTTCGTTCAATGAATTTAAAAATGTTATGAATATAGTGTGCCATATGGAAATAAACACAATTAGGACAAGAACAAATAGAAAAACATCTTATTATATTGTATGGGATAATTTACAAAATTTGTTAAAAAAAATTTAATTTCAATAGCATGGTATTTTAGTTTAATTAATTGATCTGATTGTAGTGGATGTCTTTGTAAATACTTTAGTTGTTTTGTTGAATATTATAATAATACCTATTTTTAATTACTTGTATAAAATTGTTATGATATTTCTCTTATATGTTAAAACAATAAACCTGTTTTGAAAAAAAGAAAATGACTCAATGGCATAACGGACAGACAGATGGTGATTTAGATGTGGAGAAGCTGGAAGGATGTTGGCAATTAATCATAGAATTTGAAAAAGTTTAATTAAAATGGTAGAGTTTTTTACCTACTTACTAACTAGTTACTAAAGCATCTAAACTGCTATTTACAGAGCATTACTCATCTCCATGCCTTTCAAAAAATCTTACCCACATTTCTCAGTACCTCCCGTGTCCTGCTTTGATGTTTTTTCATTTCCATACATGCCAGGAAATCTTCTCTATGTTGTAACCTCATTTCCTAGACTCTCCCATCTCCTTGTTCACTGTCCCTGAAATCAGCTGTATTGACAGAAAGAAAGCCCCCCACAGCTGTGCAGTGCAGGAGAATCCTCCTGAGCCAGTAACTTGCTTTGACTTAAATGTGAGATTCTGTCTGCATCTGGTATTGATGTTTTCACATAAGACAGAGAAGATCATCACGGCCCTTCACATCCAGGCCACCATCTTTTTGAGCTATTACCATCAGCCAGGTGTTCTAGATTAATACTCACCAAAACAAGCAGCTATAAGAACATTTTTTTCCACAAGCCATCAAGTTCATAAATGGTTAACTCAGCTTATTAGGTTGGGGTATTCTTTTTCCCAAGCCTCCGAGGATTCTGCAGGATTGTTCATATATTCTTAATACTTATTTCTTTCATAGTTTATTTCAGTATTTCTTGCACAAAGTTGCACTTTACACCTTGTATGTATATGTATATTTACTATTTTGTCTTGTTCTTAATAGTTGTATGTATGTAATATATGTAAATTATACCTGGAGAGTCACTGAAACCAGAGTCAAATTACTTGTATGCGTGCATACCTGGCCAGTAAATATGATTCTGATTCTGATAACCCCATATATCTTACTGGGATTTGTGGACATACATGATCTGATGTTTTTGATATTTTTTATGTAGGACACATGTACTGCTGACATTTTATTTAATTTATTTGACATTTGTTGACCTTGTTAGCCCAACAGAGCTAAAGCCCTTTTTCAGCGGAGGCCCGGGGAGAAAAGCTCCACAGTACAATTAAGCAAAAAATGTTATATATCTGAATTCACCCTCTAGGCTTTCTTTTGAAAAGAGCTTAGGAACTACAGTTATATAAATAATATTTTTCTAGCACTATCATTTGCAGTGTTTTATAAGTAAATACCTGAAAAATGTTTAAACTTTAAAAACAAATGTTTTAACTTTAAAGCTAACTCTAACAACAGACTAGTTAGTACAACACTGTGGGTAGGCTGTCATTTTCACACTGAGTTTCATAGGTTCTTAGGTGATTACTAGGCTAATGACCCCAGGGGAGCTTTCTAATGTTTAAAGGTTCCATTTAGGTCCCCTCCTGTTTAATATATTCACTAATGAACTACACATATCCTGCCAACAATCCACTCTTATCCAATATGTGGACGACTCTTCTCTCATCTTTACCTCCAATAATATCTCTGAACTTCTTACCCTAACCCAAAATACCTTCTGGCTGACAATCTACTCATTCTTAATCCAAAAAATACCATGTTTCTGCTCTTTCTCCCTCAGTCCCACTATCATCACAAATATCCTTTTACCATTACATCCTCTAATAACACTATCATAAAACCAGAAACTCAAACTAAGGTCTTAGGTGTCATCACTGATGATGAATTTAAGTTTAACCTTCACTTACTACAATGTATCAAAAAACTCACCAAAAACTAGGATTACTATATCGCAATAAAAAATTCCTAAACTCCAATGCCAGACTCTCCCTGGCTCAGGCACTTCCCCTTCCCTCCCTTTGCTTTGTTGCCCAATTCTAACTAATATCCAATCCACAACCTTGCTCAAAGTTCAACAAAGATACGACAAAATAGCCTGATTCATTATGTGCTCTCCTTATAACTCTCACCACTGCCTATCTCTAAATGCCTTCCAATGGCTTGAACTTCCCCAACAACTCTTACTATCACAATTTCAAGTATTACACATAATCGGTGGTGGTGCTGCGGTAGTGTTGTCGCCTCACAGTAAGATGTTGTCCTGTTCGATTCTCAGCTAGAGAGTCTTCTGTGTGGAGACATGCATGAATGGGCGTACCTTCGTTGAAGGCTGTGCATCAGAGCTGGCAACTCGGCACGTAAAAAATCTACTGCCAATCATTATCAGACCGGAGTTCCACTGTGGTGACTCCTAACTGGGAAAAGCCGAAAGACACAAGAACAACACACCATTCTTTATAAACCATCTTCATGCCCTGCTCTATCCTCCCTCATATCCCCCTACTCCCCATCTCGGACCCTATGTAGCTCTAACCTGCAACTTTTAGATATTTACCATTCAAAAAATGTAGGAAAACTTCTGTATAAATGGTCTGTGGCCCAATCTTGGAACAAACTCCCTATACATATTCACACTTTTACCCACCCACAATACTTTAAAAAAGAACTTAAACTTCATCTTCTCAACATCAAGACATGTCCCTGCCATGTCCCAACCTAAACTCCATCTCTCTGTTGTTTCATACTCCCACCACTAGAAATTCTTTCAATACCCTCCCCCTATTATTATACTTCTATGCACTATGAGGTCCCTAGTTAACACATCTTCCTCACACTAGTAAAAACAAGACCCAAAGCCAAAGGATTATGAAGAAAACCAACAGAGGTAACTACAGCTTACAAAAAGCCTTTAAATTGTTGTATAAAATCTTCAATGATGAAACCAACGTAAAATGAATCACTTTTAATGATGAAACACAAAAACATAGAGACATAAGCGCTTTCACAGGCACACTCCCTGCTTCATCAGACGTTAACATTGAAATGGTACTATTCAAATATATAGTCATTTCACAAACCAATTAAGCTGGGTCACTCCCTAATCCTGATTAAACAGTTTTATGCCTAATTGATGCAGCACAGAAGCAAAAAAGTATGAGCACACACTCCATATAAGCACAAAGCAGTTCTGCTTACGTAAATATATATATATATATATATATATATATATATATATACAATTAAAAATAGCGTTAAAAATAGTAATAACTACAAACTAATACATAGAATATTGGCCATCAGTCCTATGCTAAAAATACTGCATTAACAAAAACACCTATGCAGTACAAACTGACTAAAAACTGACTAAAAAGTCAGCGAAGAGGTCTGGCATTTAAAACAGGTTTGAGTGAAACAGCTTCATTGAGGCCATTCCCTCGGTGTGCTCCCAGCCTTAAAATCCATCTAAGCTCAGCACTCTCTGTTTCATTGACTATATCACCTAAACGTTGGTTCATGGGTACTGTATGCAAAATCTGAAACACAAAACTATGAGATGTACCTAAATCTAAAACATGCCAAGCTATGGCACTATATGTTTCACCTCTCCTTATATTATATAGGTGGTCACGAATACGCTCACGTAAAGATCTATTAGTCTTGCCTATGTAGTATTTGAAACAAGTTGTACAGTGAGCGACATACACAAGGTTTCTAGTATTACAATTACCCCCTGTCCTCAACTGCCACAGTACCCCCGTATCTGGGTGTCTAAAGTACCTGGATTCATCCACATAAGGACATTGTGGGCAATTCCCACATTTCAAAGTACCCCAAGCCAATTCTTGATTAACTGTGTTGGGCTGGCCTGATGTATTGGTGTAACATAGACGCTGCTTTAAATTCTTACAGTTTTTATACACAAATATTGGAACATCACCAATTAAGTCCCTGGTGTGTCCATCAACCAGTAAAATATGCCAATGGTCACGAATAATCTGTTTAACCCTATTAATGTTATTACCATAAGGTATCACAAATGCCGATAACTGGCCATCCCTCATCCTGCTGTTACTAGGCTGTGGGCCAGAACAACGTGGCCCAAAATAGGGGGTGGCCCTTGTATGTCTCAAGGTTCCCATCTGTCTGTCAATATTCGCAAATTCTCTAACAGAATATCCCCTCTTCAGAAACCCTTGTTCCAAGGAGCTCATTTCTTCATGGAATGTTGTATCATCACAGCAAATCCGGGAAGCCCGCATGGCTTGTCCCTTGATAATATTAGAAAAAATCAAGGGATTATGCATGCTAGTGCGGTGTAGATAGGCTGCACGATAACAGGACTTTTTATATAGTTTGGTTTTTATAGTATCATTATCCACATAGACTGTGACATCTAAATAATCTATACTTGTGGTAGAATAATTAACAGAAAACTTCAAAAAATCACTAGTTGAGTTAACTTGTGCAATCAAATCATTGCCACATGTATCACTGTTTCGACAAATAAGGAACAAATCATCAACAAAATGCCTATGAAATAGGACGTTAGTATTGTTAAGAAGATGACTATGTTCCCAAGATACCATTATAAGGTTGGCATAACTATTTGCACAGCTCGTGCCCATAGCTATGCCTTTAACCTGTTTATAATATTTAGAGTCAAACAAAAAAATGTTGTTATCAAGGACAATTTCTAATAAAAAACATAGTAAATCTGCCTTGCCACCATCCATCGCATTGTCATGAACTAGTAAATTGTGTAACAACTCTAGTCCTATCTGGTTGGGGATACATGTGAAAAGGGACTCAACGTCCATAGTAATGAACATTAAATCAGATACATCACAACAGTCCTGCACAAATACATACAATTCTCTCAGAAACTGTTCAGTATCTTTAAGAATGTAAGTATAGTTGGACAAAACTGTTTTAAGTTCAGAATCCAAATAAATTGAAAGAGCCTCTGTGGCCCAGCCCGCTCCAGCAACTATTGGTCTAAATTTTGGTAATAAAGGGTTCTTGTGGATCTTAGGCAGGCCATGTAACCTAGGTATCAGTGGCTGCTCAATATGGAAGTAGTTATATAAATCTCTATTAATGATTTCAGAACGTAAACAATCTACTAATGCAGCATGTATATTAGCAAGTAGGATACCTACTTCAGCCATAGAAATCTCAGTATAAGCATCAGTACTCAACATATCATTCATAGTTTCAAGGTAATACAAAGTGTCCAATACAACGACAGGACCACCCTTATCAGATGGTCTAACTATTATGTCCTTATTACTTTGTATAGATCTAATAGCTGCAGATTCTTCATCACTTAAATTATTCAAATACTCAGGTCTTGAAAAGTCACAGTCATTATAAATAGCATTTTCCACTGCTTTTAGGAACACTTCAATGTTTGGTGGTAGGGGCGGTGTATAATTACTCTTTCTTCTAAAATCGGGCACATTATCATAACTACGAGGGCCCAACCTAAGCTTCAAGGCAATATCACGTACAAACATACGTAACGAGACAAGTACCTCACTGTTATCAATAGTCTGGGAAGGTATAAAACCCAACCCTTTTTGAGCAAACTATGCTCTGCACAAGTCAAATTATATTTAGAGATATTCCATACTAGGTCGTGTTGTTCCACATCTTTTTGATTGTTCGTACCTGTGTATGTGCTGGTGCCTCTTTCCGCTTCTGCCCTCTTTGTGATTCCGTATCTACCGATTTCTTCCTGGTATGTTGAAACGGTAATGGAAAAGCCGCTGGATCTAGCTTATGAGGAATATCAGAAAGTAGTTTACGTCTCACATCTGGAGTGGGACGTGATGCTCCATTGTTATCAATGTCTGTAACCCCTGGTGGAGCTTCCAATGGAGTAGAATAATTGGAGGCAACCTGTAAAGGCGAAGCCAAAGCTTCCGGTTCATCGTTCATTCCATGTATGCTGGTACAAGGAGGCAACTCCCTGGGTGTCTCTTCAGACCTCTCTCCAGGGTCACGTTCATCCGTTCTTGCAACCTGTGTATCAGTATTGAAAGACGTCACACTACGTATACGTGATCTATTGTAAGTCCTGTTGTTATGTGGCTCCGTGTGTGAAGAGACTGTAGTACTAACAGTACTTTTCGGCCACATAAACACCTGATGTTTCTTGAAATCATCTAGATCTCGTAACAGTTTTTTCTTCTTCACCTCCAATAATTTATACTCATACCTGGATATTTTGTCAGTCATGTCATGTATGAATATATCTGTCGAAACGTCACCATACAGTTTATAGAGCTCATCTTGCTGTTGTACAATAGAATCACGTAAGTTTATTTCAATGGGATGGAAAAACTCCAAAATAAGTTCCATGTAAGCTTTACTCGTTTTCAAGTTGAGTTGCTGCCATCTGGTGAGCAACTCCGGATAGGAATTACCATAACTCGGCATATTTAACACTCGTAGCCCCCTTGGAACTACGTTAAAGTTAATACTTGCTTCCAGATGGAAACGCTGACTTTGCAAGCATTTAAACTTGTACATATTATTTTCTAAATCACGTTTCAGATTTTTAATTGCTAAGTCATCAGGTACAGACAAAGCAACATTGGGTCTTTCAGTTAGCAAATCCGCATTCAAAAGTGGATTAGCAGTAGTTGTTAAAAAACTTCACAAGCCATTTTCTGAATAGTCCTTGCCATTTGAACGAAAATTGTTAGTACTTGCCATTACCTCCATAAACACCCACAGCAGTTCCAAAATAGTAAAAACAAGACCCAAAGCCAAAGGATTATGAAGAAAACCAACAGAGGTAACTGCAGCTTACAAAAAGCCTTTAAATCGTTGTATAAAATCTTCAATGATGAAACCAACGTAAAACGAATCACTTTTAATGATGAAACACAAAAACATAGAGACGTAAGCGCTTTCAGAGGCACACTCCCTGCTTCATCAGACGTTAACATTGAAATGGTACTATTCAAATATATAGTCATTTCACAAACCAATTAAGCTTGGTCACTCCCTAATCCTGATTAAACAGTTTTATGCCTAATTGATGCAGCACAGAAGCAAAAAAGTATGAGCACACACTCCATATAAGCACAAAGCAGTTCTGCTTACGTAACTTCCTCACACTGTACACTGGTTTGTGTTGAATAGCATTTGCTTAATCTCTTTCAACAAATTCTATCAAGTTTATATAAGATGTAATTGTTTGTTTTTCAATTTTTTGTGCTGTAACTTTTGCACATTCCTGAAGTTTGTACTCACATGCATACTGTAATGTTTCTTGAATGTAAATTGTATTTTTTTAATATGAGACTCTATTTTGTAATCTTGGAGATCTTCCTCTCTGGTCTCCACAGATAATGTAAATTGTTCTGGAGTGTGAATCTGAATTATTTAGTTATTAACTTCTTTGTAATTCGGAACTTTTCTCCTTGGGTCTCCACTGAAAATGGGCTACTGGCCCAGCTGAACCAACCCAGTTAATAAATGTCAATAAATAAATAAATAAATAAATATTTGTTTAAAACTTCCGGACATTTCTATTGCGAATCTCCAAATGTCATACACCCTGAGCAGGCATTTTAAGGTATATTCATACCCTGGTATTCAAGCCCATTGTTTGCAGAGGCATGCTAGGGCTCTGCACACAGTGCTTTGCATACACCATTCATGATAGTGATTCATAGCTACTGACCATGGCCACTATTGGTGGTGTGCACAGCACTCCTATTTATTTATGAATTATTCAAAGGGGTACACCGTACCCTATGGTGGTGGTGTACATAAAACCTATATTCTTTATGAATTGTGCACAGTAGCAAATAGTATCCTATGATGGTATACAGAGCACCCCTATTCTTTAGGAATTGTGCACAGGATGAGTAACAGTGGGTGGTTTAACATAAACTAGTGATGTAGTACATGATGAATAACAGTGAGTGGTTTAGCATAAACTAGTGATGTAGTACATGATGAATAACAGTGAGTGGTTTAACATAAACTAGTGATGTAGTACATGATGAATAACACTGTGTGGTTTAACATAAACTAGTGCTGTGAAGTAGTACATGATGAATAACAGTGTGTGGTTTAACATAAAACAGTGATGTAGTACATGATGAATAACAGTGAGTGTTTTAACATAAATTAGTGATGTAGTACATGATGAATAACAGTGAGTGGTTTAACATAAATTAGTGATGTAGTACATGATGAATAACAGTGAGTGGTTTAACATAAATTAGTGATGTAGTACATGATGAATAACAGTGAGTGGTTTAACATAAACTAGTGTTGTAGTACATGATGAATAACAGTGAGTGGTTTAACATAAACTAGTGATGTAGTACATGATGAATAACACTGTGTGGTTTAACATAAACTAGTGCTGTGAAGTAGTACATGATGAATAACAGTGTGTGGTTTAACATAAAACAGTGATGTAGTACATGATGAATAACAGTGAGTGTTTTAACATAAATGAATGATGTAGTACATGATAAATAACAGTGAGTGCTTTAACATAAACTAGTGATGAAGTACATGATAAATAACAGTGAGTGGTTTAACATAAACTAGTGATGTAGTACATGATGAATAACAGTGAGTGGTTTAACATAAACTAGTGATGTAGTACAGGATGACTAACAGTGAGTGCTTTAACATAAACTAGTGATGTAGTACATGATGAATAACAGTGAGTGATTTAACATAAACTAGTGATGTAGTACATGATGAATAACAGTGAGTGGTTTAACATAAACTAGTGATGAAGTACATGATGAATAACAATGAGTGGTTTAACATAAACTAGTGATGTAGTACATGATGAATAACAGTGAGTGGTTTAACATAAACTAGTGATGCAGTACATGATGAATAACAGTGAGTGGTTTAACATAAACTAATGATGTAGTACATGATAATGCTTTAACATAAACTAGTGATGTCGTACATGATGAAAAACAGTGAGTGCTTTAACATAAACTAGTGATGTAGTACATGATGAATAACAGTGAGTGGTTTAACATAAACTAATGATGTAGTACATGATGAATAACAGTGAGTGGTTTAACATAAACTAATGATGTAGTACATGATGAATAACAGTGAGTGGTTTAACATAAACTAGTGATGTAGTACATGATGAATAACTGTGAGTGATTTAACATAAACTAGAGATGCAGTACACGATGAATAACAGTAAGTGATTTAACATAAACTAGTGATGTGATGTAGTGCATGATGAATAACAGTGAGTGGTTTAACATAAACTAGTGCTGTAGTACATGATGAATAACACTGTGTGGTTTAACATAAACTAGTGATGTGATGTAGTACATGATGAATAACAGTGTGTGGTTTAACATAAACCAGTGATGTAGTACATGATGAATAACAGTGAGTGGTTTAACATAAACGAATGATGTAGTACATGATGAATAACAGTGAGTGGTTTAACATAAACTAGTGATGTAGTACATGATGAATAACAGTAAGTGGTTTAACATAAACTAGTGATGTAGTACATGATGAATAACAGTGAGTGATTTAACATAAACTAGTGATGCAGTACACGATGAATAACAGTGAGTGGTTTAACATAAACTAGTGATGTAGTACATGATGAATAACAGTGAGTGATTTAACATAAACTAGTGATGTAGTACACGATGAATAACAGTGAGTGGTTTAACATAAACTAGTGATGTAGTACATGATGAATAACAGTGTGTGGTTTAACATAAACTAGTGATGTGATGTAGTACATGATGAATAACAGTCTGTGGTTTAACATAAACTAGTGATGTAGTACATGATGAACAGTGTGTGGTTTAACATAAACTAGTTATGTAGTTCGTGATGAATAACAGTGAGTGGTTTAACATAAACTAGTGATGTAGTACATGATGAATAACAGTGAGTGGTTTAACATAAACTAATGATGTAGTACATGATGAATAACAGTGAGTGATTTAACATAAACGAATGATGTAGTACATGATGAATAACAGTGAGTGCTTTAACATAAACTAGTGATGTAGTACATGATGAAAAACAGTGAGTGCTTTAACATAAATTAGTGATGTAGTACATGATGAAAAACAATGAGTGCTTTAACATAAACTAGTGATGTAGTACATGATGATGGTTTAACATAAACTAGTGATGTAGTACATGATGAAAAACAGTGAGTGCTTTAACATAAACTAGTGATGTAGTACATAATGTTGCTTTAACATAAACTAGTGATGTAGTACATGATGAAAAACAGTGAGTGCTTTAACATAAACTAGTGATGTAGTACATGATGAATAACTGTGAGTGATTTAACATTAACTAGTGATGTAGTGCATGATGATGCTTTAACATAAACTAGTGATGTAGTACATGATGAATAACAGTGAGTGGTTTAACATAAACTATGGTGTAGTACATGATGAATAACAGTGAGTGGTTTAACATAAACTATGGTGTAGTACATGATGAATAATAGTGAGTGGTTTAACATAAACTAGTGTTGTAGTACATGATGAATAACAGTGAGTGGTTTAACATAAACTAGTGATGTAGTTCATGATGAATAACAGTGAGGGGTTTAGCATAAACTAGTGATGTAGTACATGATGAATAACACTGTGTTTTAACATAAACTAGTGATGTGATGTAGTACATGATGAATAACAGTGTGTGGTTTAACATAAACCAGTGATGTAGTACATGATGAATAACACTGAGTGGTTTAACATAAACTAATGATGTAGTACATGATGAATAACAGTGAGTGGTTTAACATAAACTAGTGATGTAGTACATGATGAATAACTGTGAGTGATTTAACATAAACTAGAGATGCAGTACACGATGAATAACAGTGAGTGGTTTAACATAAACTAGTGATGTAGTACATGATGAATAACTGTGAGTGATTTAACATAAACTAGTGATGCAGTACATGATGAATAACAGTGAGTGGTTTAACATAAACTAGTTATGTAGTTCATGATGAATAACAGTGAGTGGTTTAACATAAACTAGTGATGAGGTACATGATGAATAACAGTGAGTGGTTTAACATAAACGAATGATGTAGTACATGATGAATAACAGTGAGTAGTTTAACATAAACTAATGATGTAGTACATGACGAATAACAGTGAGTGGTTTAACATAAATGAATGATGTAGTACATGATGAATAACAGTGAGTGGTTTAACATAAACTAATGATGTAGTACATGACGAATAACAGTGAGTGGTTTAACATAAATGAATGATGTAGTACATGATGAATAACAGTGAGTGGTTTAACATAAACTAGTGATGTAGTACATGATGAATAACAGTGAGTGCTTTAACATAAACTAGTGATGTAGTACATGATGATGCTTTAACATAAACTAGTGATGTCGTACATGATGAAAACAGTGAGTGCTTTAACATAAACTAGTGATGTAGTACATGATGTTGCTTTAACATAAACTAGTGATGTAGTACATGATGAAAAATAGTGAGTGCTTTAACATAAACTAGTGATGTAGTACATGATGAATAACAATGAGTACTTTAACATTAACTAGTGATGTAGTGCATGATGATGCTTTAACATAAACTAGTGATGTAGTACATGATGAAAAACAGTGAGTGCTTTAACATAAACTAGTGATGAAGTACATGATGAATAACAGTGAGTGGTTTAACATAAACTACTGATGTAGTACATGATGAATAACAATGAGTGGTTTAACATAAACTAGTTATGTAATTCATGATGAATAACTGAGTGGTTTAACAAACTAGTGATGAAGTACATGATGAATAACAGTGAGTGGTTTAACATAAAATAATGATGCAGTACATGATGAATCACAGTGAATGGTTTAACATAAACTAGTGTTGTAGTACATGATGAATAACAGTGAGTGCTTTAACATAAACTAGTGATGAAGTACATGATAAATAACAGTGAGTGGTTTAACATAAACTAGTGATGTAGTACATGATGAATAACAGTGAGTGCTTTAACATAAACTAGTGATGTAGTACATGATGAATAACAGTGAGTGCTTTAACATAAACTAGTGATGTAGTACATGAGAATAGCAGTGAGTGGCTTAACATGCACTAATGTTGTGGTACATGACGAGTACCTGGATGTTTTAAAATTTACTACTGGTATGGAAAATAATGAGTAACAGTGAATTGTTTAATATTCACTGGTAGCATGGCACATGATGAGTAACAGTGGGTGGTTTAACATAAAGTAGCAGTGTGGTACATGAGGGTGGCCATGCTGCAGCGGTTAGCATTACCACCTCACAAGAAGAGTTACTCCAGTTCGATCCTCGGCTGGGGTGCCTTCTGTGCGGAGTCTGCATGTCCTCCCTGTGGTTTCTTGGGTTTCCTCTGGGTACTCCAGTTTCCTCCTACATCCCAAAGACATGCTGTAGGTGGATTGGTTACTCTAAATTGGCCCTAGGCGTGAGTGCATGCAGGTATATGCCTTCCATGGAAGGCTGGGCGCCGGCTGGCAACTCAACACCATGAAACTCCACTGCCAATCATGAGCAGACAGGTGATCCACTGTGGTGACCCCTAACCAGGAAAAGACAAAAGAAGAAGAAGAAGAAGAAGTAATGTGGTACATGATAAGAAACAGTGGGTAGTTTACATAAAGCAGCAATGTGATACATGATAAGTAGCAGTAGATAGTTTAACATAAAGCAGCAGTGTGGTACATGATAAGTAACAGTGGGTAGTTTAACATAAAGCAGCAGTGTGGTACATGATAAGTAACAGTGGGTAGTTTAACATAAAGCAGCAGTGTAGTACATGATAAGTAACAGTGGGTGGTTTAACATACACCAGTCACCTCCTATTAGATGAATAACAGTGGGTGGTGTAACTTATATTAGGGGTGAGGCACATGAAAAGTCATAGTGAGTGATTTAACATCCAATGTTATGTAGCACATGATGAGTAACAGTGGGTAGTTTAACATAAAGCAGTATTGTGGTACATGATAAGTAACAGTGGGTAGCTTAACATAAAGCAGCAGTGTGGTACATGATAAGTCACAGTGGATAGTTTAACATAAAGCAGCAGTGTGGTATGTGATAAGTAACAGTGGGTGGTTTAACATAAAGCGACAGTGTGGTACATGATAAGTAACAGTGGGTAGTTTAATATAACACAGCAGTGTGGTACATGATAAATAACAGTGGGTGGTTTAACATAAAGCATCAGTGTGGTACATGATAAGTAACAGTGTCTGGTTTAACATAAAGCAGTAGTGTGGTACATGATAAGTAACAATGGGTACTTTAAAATATAGCAACAGTGTGGTACATGATAAGTAGCAGTAGGTAGGTTAACATAAAGCAGCAGTGTGGTATATGATAAGTAACAGTGGATTTTAACATAAAGCAGCAGTGTGGTACATGATAAGTAACAGTGGGTAGTTTAACATAAAGCAGCAGTGTGGTACATGATAAGTAATAATAGGTAGCTTAAAAGAAAGCAGCAATGTAATAAATGATTAGTAACAGTGGATGGTTTAACATAAAGCAGCAGTGTGGTACATAATAAGTAACAGTGGGTAGTTTAACATAAACCAGGAGTGTGGTACATGATAAATAACAGTAGGTTGTCTAACATAATGCAGCAGTGTGGTACGTGATAAGTAACAGTGGGTGGGTTAACATAGAGTGGCAGTGTGGTACATGATAAGTAATATTGGGTGGTTTAACATAAAGCAGCAGTGTGGTACATGATAAGCAACAGTGGGTAGTTTAACATAATGCAGCAGTGTGGTACATGATAAAGTGAGTGCTTTAACCTAAATCAACAGTGTGGTACATGATAAGTAACAGTGGGTGGTTTAACATAAAGCAGCAGTGTGGTACATGATAAGTAACAATGGGTGGTTTAACATAAAGCAACAGTGTGGTACATGATAAGTAACAGTGGGTGGTTTAACATAAAACAGCAATGTGGTACATGATAACTAAAAATGGGTACTTTAAAATAAAGTAGCAGTGTGGTACATGATAAGTAGCAGTAGGTAGTTTAACATAAAGCAGCAGTGTGGTACATGATAAGTGACAGTGGGTGGTTTAACATAAAGCAACAATGTGATACATGATAAGTAACATTGGGTGGTTTAACATAAAGCAGCAGTGTGGTACATGATAAGCAACAGTGGATAGTTTAACATAATGCAGCAGTGTGGTACATGATAGGTAACAGTGGGTGGATTAACATACACCAGTCACCTGGTATGAGATGAATAACAGTGGGTGGTGTAACTTACATTAGGGGTGAGGCACATGAAATGTCATAGTGAGTGATTTAACATATACTGTTGTGTAGCACATGGTGAGTAACAGTGGGTAGTTTAACATAAAGCAGCAGTGTGGTACATGATAAGTAACAGTGGGTAGTTTAACATAAAACAGCAGTGTTGTACATGATAAGTAACAGTGGGTAGTTTAACATAAAGCAGCAGTGTGGTACATGATAAGTAACAGTGAGTGGTTTAAGATAAAGCAACAGTGTGGTACATGATAAGTAACAGTGGGTAGTTTAATATAACACAGCAGTGTGTTACATGATAAGTAACAGTGAGTGGTTTAACATAAAGCAGAAGTGTGGTATATAAGTAACAGTGGGTAGTTGAATATAAAGCAGCAGTGTGGTACATGATAAGTAACAGTAGGTAGTTTAACATAATGCATTAGTGTGGTACATGATAAAGTGGGTGTTTTAACCTAAAGCAACAGTGTGGTACATGATAAGTAACAGTGGGGGGTTTAACATAAAACTGCAGTGTGGTACATGATAAGTAAAAGTGGGTGGTTTAACATAAAGCAGCAGTGTGGTACTTGATAAATAACAGTGGGTGGTTTAACATAAAGCAGCAGTGTGGTACATGATAAGTAACAGTGGGTGGTTTAACAAAAAGCAGCAGTGTGGTACATGATAAGTAACAGTGGGTGGTTTAACAAAAAGCAGCAGTGTGGTACATGATAACTAACAGTGGATTGTTTAAAATAAAGCAGCAGTGTGGTACATGATAAGTAACAGTGGGTAGTTTAACATAAAGCAACAGTGTAGTACATAAGTAACATTGGGTGGTTAACATAAAGCAGCTGTGTGGTACATGACAAGTAACAGTGGGTGGTTTAACATAAAGCAGCAATGTGATACATGATGAGTAATAGTGGGTGGTATGCCATATACTAATGATGTGGCACATGATGAAAAACTACACAGTTTAACTTACACTAGTGGTGTGGCATGTGATGAGTAACAGTGGTCAGTTTTACATATGTTAGTGGTGTGGCACATGATGAGTAACAGTGGGCAGTTTAACATGCATTAGTGCTATGGCATTCAAAGAAAAGAGGCTGGTTTACCATGATAAGTGAAAATGGGTAGTTTAACTTCACTAGTGGTGTGCACACGATGAGTAACTGTGAGTGATTTTGAACACAAATTGTTTAGCATATGCGAGCGGTGTGGCACATGATAAGTAACAGTGGTCTCTAACATGCATTAGTGGTATGGCACTTAAAGAAAAGAGGGTGGTTTACCATGATAAGTAAAAATGGGTGGTTTAACTTCACTAGTGGTGTGGCACAAGATGAATAACTGTGAGTGGTTTGGAACCCAAATTGTCACTTACCCACTTACAGATAATTTGTTGAATCAATCAGTTATGTTTGTGTTCCATTTAAGAATGAGTTCACGAAGTTGTAAAAAGTTTTAGCCTTCTTTAGAAACAGTAAAACACTTGGACTGTCTTCTACAATGGGCATATTTTTACAAATACTTGATATAATAGCAAAGATGCTTTATTTTTCCTGATTTTAAGAGAATATAACAAAGACTTTATTTTGTAAAAGGGTCATGGGCTATCTTAACCCTCACAAATGCTTTCTAATTAATTTCCTTCTTTGTTAAAGAACAAGGAGCAGTAAAATTATCAGAAACCAGATTTTTATTCTTCTAGTGAGCTCAAACTGTAAAGTGAATATAGTGTTTATAGATGTTCATAATGAGAGAGGTAACCTCCCTTCACAATATCTACTACTGTACATTACTGCATGCAGTCCCTGATATTACTGTACACTACTGCAGGCAATCTCTCATATTACTGTACATTACTGAATGCAATCCTTGCTATTACTGTGCATTACAGCTGGCAGTCACTGATATTACAATAATTTTGCAGCAGGCTGTCACTGATAACACTGTGCATTACTGCAGTCACTTGTATTACTCTTCATTATTACACCATACATTACTGCAGTCACTAGTATTACCCTTTATTACTGCAGGTAATCCCTGATATTACTATACATTACTGCAGGTAATCCCTGATATTGCTGTACATCACAGCTGGCAGTCACTTACACTGCAGTCACATTACAGCAGGCAGTCGATATCACTGTACATTACTGGAGACAGTCATTTGTATTACTATACATAACTGCATTCAATCCCTGATATTACTGTACATTACTGCAGACAATCCCTGATATTGCTGTAGGTTACAGCTGGCAGTCACTTACATTGCAGTCACATTACAGCAGGCAGTCAATGATAGCACTCTACATTAATGCAAACAGTCAATGGTATTACTATACATTACTGCAGGAAATTCCTGATGATATTGTACATTACTGAACAAAACTGCAGGCTCTCACTGACATTACTGTATATTCCTCTAGGCAATCCCTGATATTACTGTAAATTATTACAGGCAGTCACTAATATTACTGCACACTACTGCAGGTAACCCCTGATATCACTGTATATTACTGCAAGATGTCATTAATATGACTGTACATCACTGCAGTCAATGATATGACTGTACATTATTGCAAGGAGTCACTCATGTGAGTGTACATTACTGTAGGTAGTCGCTGATACCACTGTAGAGTACTGCAGGTAATCTCAGATATTTCTGTATATTAAGGAGGCTGTCCCTTATATTACTGCACATTACTGGAAGGAGGCATTCACTAATATTTCTCTTCATTACTGCAGGCTGTCCCTGGTATTACTGCACATTACTGCAGTCATTGATATTGCAGGACATTACTACAGGCAGTCACTAATATTACTATATATCACTGTAGGCAGTACCTGATATCACTGTGCACTACTGCAGGCTGTCACTGATATTAATGTATTCGCCTTCCCAATACAAGCGTTTTCGTCCTGAATGGACTTCATCAGATAAATCAATTATTCTTAGTTCATCTTTTATACTAAGTTAAAAACATCTTACCCAATCAATTTCATAATACAATTTTAAACCCTCAAATCATACCTTCAAGCTGATTAATAATTTATTATGCTCTCCTTTTTTAGTTGCATAAAATGTCATTAAAATTGTTGTTAAATATAAATTATTTAAAATAAATTCCACACAATAAATAAACAGTAGAACTTGTTTAATATATTTAAAATTATATTATTATAATAAGCTTAAAATCATGTTGTTTTTTAAAAAACAAGTTAATTCACAGTATATTAATGTTTTATGTAGACGTTAGTGCCATCTGCTGCCAAAGGCATGTAATTACACTCTTTAATTTCATATCTTAGCAGATCTCATTCTAAGAAGGGGCAAAATTGAAATATATTCATTTAACCCAGGTGACTTATTTGCTTCTAAAGTCACCTGCCACCATAATTCCCTATAGGCTATTATTTCTTCCCAGAGGCCCCCTCTAATGTCCCAACTCACTTGATCTAGAACAAAAAACTGAAATTTCGATCCTACACATGTCTTAGAATGCCTAAATATGGCATTTGCTTCTTTCCCTTTTCTAACATCATACATGTGTTCATATATACGTCCCTTTAATGTTCTTTCAGTCTTTCCTACATAAAATGACGGACATTCCACACATACAGCCAAATACACGAGCCCCCTGGATTCACAATTATAGTATCCCTTACTATTTACCCATCTTTCCCTGCTTTCCATAAATATTTTTTCTTTGTTAATGATATATTCACATTGTCTACATTTTCCACATTTATAGGTTCCAATTTTTGTTCTGGCTCCCTTTTCCTTTTTCCTACTATTATTGTTTTTTTCTAAAAATCCCTTAATACTAGTGGTATTCTTAAATACCACTCTAGGTGAATGTTCAGGTAACCCTTCCAGGTCCGTTAGGGCCCTAAATCTCTCCCATTCTCTTTGAAACACAGTCTTTATGTTTTTATTTAATAAATTGTATTCAAGTATCAGTGATTGCTGGAAGTTTTCATCTTTTCTTTCACCATTACTACTCTCTTCATTACTTTTACCAAGAATAGGCCCAAACCTATTATTTCTTCCTCTTTCTACTTCCTCCCTTAAGTTTTTAATAAACTCAGCTGGATATTCCCTTTCTAAAAACATTTTTTCCAACAAATCACATTCTATTGTAAATTTGTCTTCCCTACTTGTCATTCTGGACCCTCTTACGAACTGTCCTTTTACTAGGTTTTTTTTAGTATATAAAGGATGGGCACTGTTATAATGCAAAAAGGAATTCACATACGTTGGCTTTCTAGAAACACTTGTTTCAAAAGTATTGTTTTCTAATGTTATTTCTACGTCTAAATACTGAATAGTTTTATTGGAATAATTAAATGTAAACTTCAAAAATTCTGTGGTCTCTCCTATATATTTAATCAATTCTTTTAAGGTATCTAGACCCCCTACCCAAAAAATTATAATGTCATCAAGAAACCTCTTATATAGAGCCCAAAATTAAACTAATAGAGATGAAAGACTGGCTAAAAATGCAATATTGCTTTAACTTCAATGACAATATACCCAGTGTGGTATAAACACAGACTCTTATAGCAAGAAAATGGACAATATGTTTAAATTAATGCACAAATATAAAACAACTATGATAGAAAATGCATATTTAAATGAATGTTTAAAACGAGATATTGTACCGAAAGGGCTGAGGACTTGGAAATATCCTAATAATGTACAAATTGGTTCTATGTTTCACAAAGAACTAATAGGGGTATTTAATAAATGTGGTTTAGACATTGTCAGATTGATCATAAAAGAAAACAATAGAAATTTAGAAAGCCTTCAAGCACAGATTGATGCTCTCGATGTATTGATTAGAGATGATTTAATTTTTGAAATTGAAACAGAAAGACAGAAATATCATAAATTAAAGGAGGATGTTGATGGTAAATGCAAAGAATTAGTAAATAGGAAAATGGATAAATTAAAGAGGGATAGTCAGGATTATGAGAATCAGGTTAGTTATCCCAAACCCACTGCCCATAGGAATCAGTATTACAATTATTATAACAACTATGACAACAAAAAGGATGGGGGAAAACCTAATGAAAATGAAGAAGGTTATGGGTGGGTTGACAATAGATATGATGTAGAATTTCCCCCCCTTGAAGGGCCTGTGAGAGAGAAATGGCAGGAAAAAAGATGGAATGGAAATTTTCAAATGTGGGGGGGGGGAGAAGGGGAAGGGGGAGATACATGTAAGTACGACCCCTAACCCAAATGAAATTAGACATGAAACTGTACCTGTTAGTATCATAGAAGTGAATGGAAGTAAGCATACCCTGGAGGGGTTTACCATTTATAATTTCAGTAGTTTGGAGTTGGAATTTCAGCATTTTAAGCTACTGGAAAAGGGTTTTAAGTTTATACCATTCACAAAGGGTAATTCTACTCAAACACTTATAGATATGAAACTTTTTCTTAGGAAAATGAACTTGGAATTGTTATTTCACAAAGAAGGTATGGATACACATACTAATAGAAAAGGAAATGGATAAATGATAACCAATTAATAAAGAAATCTGTATTTAATCCCCCTATTCATATGCAGTTAAAGAATTTTGGAAACATAATGGAAAAAGAAATTAGGAAAACAGAAAAAAGTATGAAATATAATAATTCCTATCACAACCTTTACCCCAATGAGTATTACAAATTAGAAGAGTTAAAAACTAACAAAGACATTAGGGTGATGAAACCCGATAAGGGTGGGGGTATTGTTATGATGGATGTAATTTTATACGAAGGAAAGATGAATGAAATATTAAGGGATGAGGTTAAATACAGTGAGGTCTCTAGGAATGAGATTCATATGGCCTACCAGAAAATAGATAATACACTGGAAGATATGATGAATGAAAATCTTATTAATATCAAAACTTTAATATTTTTGAAAGTAGAGAGGCCGAAAATACCTGTGATATTTGGCATTCCGAAAATCCACAAAAATAGTTTGGACCCACCACTGAGACCCATTGTCTCAGCGGGTGGATCCAAAACTAATTCATTAACTAAATATGTGGATGTAAAGACCAAACATATATGGGTCCAAAAGGAAGCAATTTTGAAAGATTCATGGGACCTCTTGAGGTGTTTGAATCCAGGTTTATTTCATGATGACCTAATTTTTGTAACTATAGACATCATTGATTTGTTTGGGTCTATTCCTTATGAGGCTGGCATTTTGATGTTTGAAGAGGAAATTTTTGCTGACAACAGGTTGACACATGAAGAAAAGGTAGTGTGCACAGGCTTAATGGATTTAGTATTAAAAAATAATTTTCTTACTTTTAATGGGGAATTTTTTCGACAGCTACAAGGAGTAGCAATGGGAGCAGCCTGTGCACCTACCTTTGCCAACCTGGTCCTAGCCAACTGGGAGGAGAAGTACCTTTTGAACTCAGTATATGTTAAATTTTGGACTCTATATAAGAGGTTTCTTGATGACATTATAATTTTTGGGTAGGGGGTCTAGATACCTTAAAAGAATTTATTAAATATATAGGAGAGACCACAGAATTTTTGAAGTTTACATTTAATTATTCCAATAAAACTATTCAGTATTTAGACGTAGAAATAACATTAGAAAACAATACTTTTAAAACAAGTGTTTATAGAAAGCCAACGTATGTGAATTCCTTTTTGCATTATAACAGTGCCCATCCTTTATATACTTAAAAAAACCTAGTAAAAGGACAGTTCGTAAGAGGGTCCAGAATGACAAGTAGGGAAGACAAATTTACAATAGAATGTGATTTGTTGGAAAAAATGTTTTTAAAAAGGGAATATCCAGCTGAGTTTATTAAAAACTTAAGGGAGGAAGTAGAAAGAGGAAGAAATAATAGGTTTGGGCCTATTCTTGGTAAAAGTAATGAAAAGAGTAGTAATGGTGAAAGAAAAGATGAAAACTTCCAGCAATCACTGATACTTGAATGCAATTTATTAAATAAAAATATAAAGACTGTGTTTCAAAGAGAATGGGAGAGATTTAGGACCCTAACGGACCTGGAAGGGTTACCTGAACATTCACCTAGAGTGGTATTTAAGAATACCACTAGTATTAAGGGATTTTTAGAAAAAAACAATAATAGTAGGAAAAAGGAAAAGGGAGCCAGAACAAAAATTGGAACCTATAAATGTGGAAAATGTAGACAATGTGAATATATCATTAACAAAGAAAAAATATTTATGGAAAGCAGGGAAAGATGGGTAAATAGTAAGGGATACTATAATTGTGAATCCAGGGAGCTCGTGTATTTGGCTGTATGTGTGGAATGTCCGTCATTTTATGTAGGAAAGACTGAAAGAACATTAAAGAGACGTATATATGAACACATGTATGATGTTAGAAAAGGGAAAGAAACAAATGCCATATTTAGGCATTCTAAGACATGTGTAGGATCGAAATTTCAGTTTTTTGTTCTAGATCAAGTGAGTTGCGACATTAGAGGGGGCCTCTGGGAAGAAATAATAGCCTATAGGGAATTATGGTGGCAGGTGACTTTAGAAGCAAATAAGTCACCTGGGTTAAATGAATATATTTCAATTTTGCCCCTTCTTAGAATGAGATCTGCTAAGATATGAAATTAAAGAGTGTAATTACATGCCTTTGGCAGCAGATGGCACTAACGTCTACATAAAACATTAATATACTGTGAATTAACTTGTTTTTTAAAAAACAACATGATTTTAAGCTTATTATAATAATATAATTTTAAATATATTAAACAAGTTCTACTGTTTATTTATTGTGTGGAATTTATTTTAAATAATTTATATTTAACAACAATTTTAATGACATTTTATGCAACTAAAAAAGGAGAGCATAATAAATTATTAATCAGCTTGAAGGTATGATTTGAGGGTTTAAAATTGTATTATGAAATTGATTGAGTAAGATGTTTTTAACTTGGTATAAAAGATGAACTAAGAATAATTGATTTATCTGATGAAGTCCATTCAGGACGAAAACGCTTGGATTGGGAAGGCGTTCATTTCATGTTTCGGTGCTATAAGTATTTTTTGTTTTACGTGCTACGTGTATTGTGTTTCAAATAAACTTGGAGGTGGTTTTAGCCTACTACGTTCTCCGCTTTCTTTGTGGAGTTTAGTCAGTTGGATATCGCTTTTTCTTGGTTTGATATTAATGTATGTTACTGCAGTTTGTCCATGATATAACTGTACATTAATGTAGACAGAAACAGCTGTTACTGCATATCACTGCAGGTGATTGCTGATATTGTTGTACACTACTGCAGGTTGTCCTTGGTATTACTGAACATTACTGCAGTCACTCATATTACTGCACATTACTGCAGGCAGTCACTAATATTAATATATATATCACTGTAGGCAGTACCTGATACCACTGTGCACTACTGCAGGCTGTCACTGATATTAATGTATGTTACTGCAGGTTTTCCATGATATAACTGTACATTAATATAGACAGATCCAGGTATTACTGCACATCACTGCAGGCGATCCCTGATATTGGTGTGCACTACTGCAGGTTGTCCTTGGTATTATTGGACATTACTGTAGTCACTGATATTACTGCACACCACTGCAGGCAATCCCTGATATTGCTGTACACTACTGCAGGTTGCCCTTGGTATTACTGGACATTACTCCATTCACTGATATTACTGCACATAACTGCAGGCAGTCACTGATTTTACAGTACAGTATTGTATGCAGTCCCTGATATTACTGTTTTCTAATGTAGGCTGTCACTCATATTACTGCATATTACAGCAAGTAACCTCTGATATTACTGTACATTACAACAGGCTATCCCTGATATTAATATACAATACTACTATCACTGATATTACTGGACATTACAATAGGCTATCCGTGATATCACTATACAATACTACTGTCACTGATATTACTGTACATTACAACAGGCTGTACCTGATATCACTATACAATACTACTATCACTGATATTACTGGACATTACAATAGGCTATCCGTGATATCACTATACAATACTACTGTCACTGATATTACTGTACATTACAACAGGCTGTCCCTGATATCACTATACAATACTACTATCACTGATATTACTGTATATTACAACAGGCTGTCCCTGATATCACTATACAATACTACTGTCACTGATATTACTGTACATTACAACAGGCTGTCCCTGATATCACTATACAATACTACTGTCACTGATATTACTGTACATTACAACAGGCTGTCCCTGATATCGCTATACAATACTACTGTCACTGATATTACTGTACATTACAACAGGGTGTACCTGATATTAATACACAATACTACTGTCACTGATATTACTGTACATTACAACAGGCTGTCCCTGATATCACTATACAATACTACTGTCACTGATATTACTGTACATTACAACAGGCTGTCCCTGATATCACTATACAATACTACTATCACTGATATTACTGTACATTACAACAGGCTGTCCCTGATATCACTATACAATACTACTGTCACTGATATTACTGTACATTACAACAGGCTGTCCCTGATATCACTATACAATACTACTGTCACTGATATTACTGTACATTACAACAGGCTGTCCCTGATATCACTATACAATACTACTGTCACTGATATTACTGTATATTACAACAGGCTGTCCCTGATATCACTATACAATACTACTGTCACTGATATTACTGTACATTACAACAGGGTGTACCTGATATCACTATACAATACTACTGTTACTGATATTACTGTACATTACAACAGGCTGTCCCTGATATCACTATACAATACTACTGTCACTGATATTACTGTACATTACAACAGACTGTCCCTGATATCACTATACAATACTACTGTCACTGATATTACTGTACATTACAACAGGCTGTCCCTGATATCACTATACAATACTACTGTCACTGATATTACTGTACATTACAACAGGCTGTCCCTGATATCACTATACAATACTACTGTCACTGATATTACTGTACATTACAACAGGCTGTCCCTGATATCACTATACAATACTACTGTTACTGATATTACTGTACATTACAAAAGGCTGCCCCTTATATCACTATACAATACTACTGTTACTGATATTACTGTACATTACAACAGGCTGCCCCTTATATCACTATACAATACTACTGTCACTGATATTACTGTACATTACAACAGGCTGTCCCTGATATCACTATACAATACTACTGTCACTGATATTACTGTACATTACAACAGGCTGTCCCTGATATCACTATACAATACTACTGTCACTGATATTACTGTACATTACAACAGGCTGTCCCTGATATCACTATACAATACTACTGTCACTGATATTACTGTACATTACAACAGGGTGTACCTGATATCACTATACAATACTACTGTTACTGATATTACTGTACATTACAACAGGCTGTCCCTGATATCACTATACAATACTACTGTCACTGATATTACTGTACATTACAACAGACTGTCCCTGATATCACTATACAATACTACTGTCACTGATATTACTGTATATTACAACAGGCTGTCCCTGATATCACTATACAATACTACTGTCACTGATATTACTGTACATTACAACAGGCTGTCCCTGATATCACTATACAATACTACTGTCACTGATATTACTGTACATTACAACAGGCTGTCCCTGACATCACTATACAATACTCCTGTCACTGATATTACTGTACATTACAACAGGCTGTCCCTGATATCACTATACAATACTACTGTCACTGATATTACTGTATATTACAACAGGCTGTCCCTGATATCACTATACAATACTACTGTCACTGATATTACTGTACATTACAACAGGCTGTCCCTGATATCACTATACAATACTACTGTCACTGATATTACTGTACATTACAACAGGCTGTCCCTGATATCACTATACAATACTACTGTCACTGATATTACTGTACATTACAACAGGCTGTCCCTGATATCACTATACAATACTACTGTCACTGATATTACTGTACATTACAACAGGCTGTCCCTGATATCACTATACAATACTACTGTCACTGATATTACTGTACATTACAACAGGCTGTCCCTGATATCACTATACAATACTACTGTCACTGATATTACTGTACATTACAACAGGCTGTCCCTGATATCACTATACAATACTACTGTCACTGATATTACTGTACATTACAAAAGGCTGCCCCTTATATCACTATACAATACTACTGTCACTGATATTACTGTACATTACAACAGGCTGTACCTGATATCACTATACAATACTGCAGTCACTGATATTACTGTACATTACAACAGGCTGTCCCTGATATCACTATACAATACTACTGTCACTGATATTACTGTACATTACAACAGGCTGTCCCTGATATCACTATACAATACTACTGTCACTGATATTACTGTACATTACAACAGGCTGTCCCTGACATCACTATACAATACTACTGTCACTGATATTACTGTACATTACAACAGGCTGTCCCTGATATCACTATACAATACTACTGTCACTGATATTACTGTATATTACAACAGGCTGTCCCTGATATCACTATACAATACTACTGTCACTGATATTACTGTACATTACAACAGGCTGTCCCTGATATCACTATACAATACTACTGTCACTGATATTACTGTACATTACAAAAGGCTGCCCCTTATATCACTATACAATACTACTGTCACTGATATTACTGTACATTACAACAGGCTGTCCCTGATATCACTATACAATACTACCGCCACTGATATTACTGTACATTACAACAGGCTGTCCCTGATATCACTATACAATACTACTGTCACTGATATTACTGTGCATTACAACAGGCTGTCCCTGATATCACTATAAAATACTACTGTCACTGATATTACTGTACATTACAACAGGCTGCCCCTTATATCACTATACAATACTACTGTCACTGATATTACTGTACATTACAACAGGCTGCCCCTTATATCACTATACAATACTACTGTCACTGATATTACTGTACATTACAACAGGCTGTACCTGATATCACTATACAATACTACCGTCACTGATATTACTGTACATTACAACAGGCTGCCCCTTATATCACTATACAATACTACTGTCACTGATATTACTGTACATTACAACAGGCTGCCCCTTATATCACTATACAATACTACTGTCACTGATATTACTGTACATTACAACAGGCTGTCCCTGATATCACTATACAATACTACTGTTACTGATATTACTGTACATTACAACAGGCTGTCCCTGACATCACTATATAATACTACTGTTACTGATATTACTGTACATTACAACAGGCTGTCCCTGACATCACTATACAATACTACTGTCACTGATATTACTGGACATTACAACAGGCTGTCCCTGATATCACTATACAATCCTACTGTCACTGATATTACTGTACATTACAACAGGCTGTCCCTGATATCGCTATACAATACTACTGTTACTGATATTACTGTACATTACAACAGGCTGTCCCTGACATCACTATACAATACTACTGTCACTGATATTACTGAGCATTACAACAGGCTGTCCCTGATATCACTATACAATACTACTGTCACTGATATTACTGTACATTACAACAGGCTGTCCCTGATATCACTATACAATACTACTGTCACTGATATTACTGTACATTACAACAGGCTGTACCTGATATCACTATACAATACTACCGTCACTGATATTACTGTACATTACAACAGGCTGTCCCTGATATCACTATACAATACTACTGTTACTGATATTACTGTACATTACAACAGGCTGTCCCTGACATCACTATGCAATACTACTGTCACTGATATTACTGTACATTACAACAGGCTGTCCCTGATATCACTATACAATACTACTGTCACTGATATTACTGTGCATTACAACAGGCTGTCCCTGATATCACTATAAAATACTACTGTCACTGATATTACTGTACATTACAACAGGCTGCCCCTTATATCACTATACAATACTACTGTCACTGATATTACTGTACATTACAACAGGCTGCCCCTTATATCACTATACAATACTACTGTCACTGATATTACTGTACATTACAACAGGCTGTACCTGATATCACTATACAATACTACCGTCACTGATATTACTGTACATTACAACAGGCTGCCCCTTATATCACTGTACAATATTACTGTCACTGATATTACTGTACACTACAACAGGCTGTCCCTGATATCACTATACAATACTACTGTCACTGATATTACTGTACATTACAACAGGCTATCCCTGATATTAATATACAATACTACTATCACTGATATTACTGGACATTACAATAGGCTATCCCTGATATCACTATACAATGCTACTGTCACTGATATTACTGTACATTACAACAGACTGCCCTGATATCGCTATACAATACTACTGTCACTAATATTACTGTACATTACAACAGGCTGTCCCTGATATCGCTATACAATACTACTGTCACTGATATTACTGTATATTATAACAGACTGTCCCTGATATCACTATACAATACTACTGTCACTGATATTACTGTACATTACAACAGGCTGCCCCTTATATCACTATACAATACTACTGTCACTGATATTACTGTACATTACAACAGGGTGTACCTGATATCACTATACAATACTACTGTTACTGATATTACTGTACATTACAACAGGCTGTCCCTGACATCACTATACAATACTACTGTTACTGATATTACTGTACATTACAACAGGCTGTACCTGATATCACTATACAATACTACCGTCACTGATATTACTATACATTACAACAAGCTGTCCCTGATATCACTATAAAATATTACTGTCACTAATATTACTGTACATTACAACAGGCTGTCCCTGATATCACTATATAATACTACTGTCACTTATATTACTGTGCATTACAACAGGCTGTCCCTGATATCACTATAAAATACTACTGTCACTGATATTACTGTACATTACAACAGGCTGTCCCTGATATCACTATACAATACTACTGTCACTGATATTACTGCACATTACAACAGGCTGTCCCTGATATCACTATACAATACTACTGTCACTGATATTACTGTACATTACAACAGGCTGTACCTTATATCACTATACAATACTACTGTCACTGATATTACTGCACATTACAACAGGCTGTCCCTGATATCACTATACAATACTACTGTCACTGATATTACTGTACATTACAACAGGCTGTCCCTGATATCACTATACAATACTACTGTCACTGATATTACTGTACATTACAACAGGCTGTCCCTGATATCACTATACAATACTACTGTCACTGATATTACTGTACATTACAACAGGCTGTCCTTGACATCACTATACAATACTACTGTCACTGATATTACTGTACATTACAACAGGCTGTCCCTGATATCACTATACAATACTACTGTCACTGATATTACTGTATATTACAACAGGCTGTCCCTGATATCACTATACAATACTACTGTCACTGATATTACTGTACATTACAACAGGCTGTCCCTGATATCACTATACAATACTACTGTCACTGATATTACTGTACATTACAAAAGGCTGCCCCTTATATCACTATACAATACTACTGTCACTGATATTACTGTACATTACAACAGGCTGTACCTGATATCACTATACAATACTGCTGTCACTGATATTACTGTACATTACAACAGGCTGTCCCTGATATCACTATACAATACTACCGCCACTGATATTACTGTACATTACAACAGGCTGTCCCTGATATCACTATACAATACTACTGTCACTGATATTACTGTGCATTACAACAGGCTGTCCCTGATATCACTATAAAATACTACTGTCACTGATATTACTGTACATTACAACAGGCTGCCCCTTATATCACTATCCAATACTACTGTCACTGATATTACTGTACATTACAACAGGCTGCCCCTTATATCACTATACAATACTACTGTCACTGATATTACTGTACATTACAACAGGCTGTCCCTGATATCACTATACAATACTACCGCCACTGATATTACTGTACATTACAACAGGCTGTCCCTGATATCACTATACAATACTACTGTCACTGATATTACTGTGCATTACAACAGGCTGTCCCTGATATCACTATAAAATACTACTGTCACTGATATTACTGTACATTACAACAGGCTGCCCCTTATATCACTATACAATACTACTGTCACTGATATTACTGTACATTACAACAGGCTGCCCCTTATATCACTATACAATACTACTGTCACTGATATTACTGTACATTACAACAGGCTGTACCTGATATCACTATACCATACTACCGTCACTGATATTACTGTACATTACAACAGGCTGCCCCTTATATCACTATACAATACTACTGTCACTGATATTACTGTACATTACAACAGGCTGCCCCTTATATCACTATACAATACTACTGTCACTGATATTACTGTACATTACAACAGGCTGTCCCTGATATCACTATACAATACTACTGTTACTGATATTACTATACATTACAACAGGCTGTCCCTGACATCACTATACAATACTACTGTTACTGATATTACTGTACATTACAACAGGCTGTCCCTGACATCACTATACAATACTACTGTCACTGATATTACTGGACATTACAACAGGCTGTCCCTGATATCACTATACAATCCTACTGTCACTGATATTACTGTACATTACAACAGGCTGTCCCTGATATCACTATACAATACTACTGTCACTGATATTACTGCACATTACAACAGGCTGTCCCTGATATCACTATACAATACTACTGTCACTGATATTACTGTACATTGCAACAGGCTGTACCTGATATCACTATACAATACTACCGTCGCTGATATTACTGTACATTACAACAGGCTGTCCCTGATATCACTATACAATACTACTGTCACTGATATTACTGTGCATTACAACAGGCTGTCCCTGATATCACTATAAAATACTACTGTCACTGATATTACTGTACATTACAACAGGCTGTCCCTGATATCACTATACAATACTACTGTCACTAATATTACTGTACATTACAACAGGCTGTCCCTGATATCACTATACAATACTACTGTCACTGATATTACTGTACATTACAACAGGCTGTCCCTGATATCGCTATACAATACTACTGTCACTGATATTACTGTATATTATAACAGACTGTCCCTGATATCACTATACAATACTACTGTCACTGATATTACTGTACATTACAACAGGCTGTACCTGATATTACTATACAATACTACCATCACTGATATTACTGTACATTACAACAAGCTGTCCCTGATATCACTATACAATACTACTGTCACTGATATTACTGTACATTACAACAGGCTGCCCCTTATATCACTATACAATACTACTGTCACTGATATTACTGTACATTACAACAGGGTGTTCCTGATATCACTATACAATACTACTGTTACTGATATTACTGTACATTACAACAGGCTGTCCCTGACATCACTATACAATACTACTGTTACTGATATTACTGTACATTACAACAGGCTGTACCTGATATCACTATACAATACTACCATCACTGATATTACTGTACATTACAACAAGCTGTCCCTGATATCACTATAAAATACTACTGTCACTAATATTACTGTACATTACAACAGGCTGTCCCTGATATCACTATACAATACTACTGTCACTGATATTACTGTGCATTACAACAGGCTGTCCCTGATATCACTACAAAATACTACTGTCACTGATATTACTGTACATTACAACAGGCTGTCCCTGATATCACTATACAATACTACTGTCACTGATATTACTGTACATTACAACAGGCTGTCCCTGATATCACTATACAATACTACTGTCACTGATATTACTGTGCATTACAACAGGCTGTACCTGATATCACTCTACAATACTACCGTCACTAATATTACTGTACATTACAACAGGCTGTCCTTGATATCACTATACAATACTACTGTCACTGATATTACTGTGCATTACAACAGGCTGTCCCTGATATCACTATAAAATACTACTGTCACTGATATTACTGTACATTACAACAGGCTGTCCCTGATATCACTATACAATACTACTGTCACTGATATTACTGTACATTACAACAGGCTGTCCCTGATATCACTATACAATACTACTGTTACTGATATTACTGTACATTACAACAGGCTGCCCTGATATCGCTATACAATACTACTGTCACTAATATTTCTGTACATTACCACCGGCTGTCCCTGATATCGCTATACAATACTACTGTCACTGATATTACTGTACATTACAACAGGCTGCCCTGATATCACTATACAATACTACTGTCACTGATATTACTGTACATTACAACAGGCTGTCCCTGATATCACTATACAATACTACTGTCACTAATATTACTGTACATTACAACAGGCTGTCCCTGATATCACTATACAATACTACTGTCACTAATATTACTGTACATTACAACAGGCTGTCCCTGATATCACTATACAATACTACTGTCACTGATATTATTGTAGCATTGTCGCCTCACAGTAAGACATTGTCCTGTTCGATTCTCAGCTAGAACGTCTTCTGTGTGGAGACATGCGTGATTGGCCATAACTTCGTTGAAGTTGTGCATCAGGGCCGGCAACTCAGCACGTAAAAATCTACTGCCAATCATTACCGGACCAGAGTTCCACTGTGGCGACGTCTAACTGGGAAAAGCCAAAAGACACAACAACAACAACGGGCTGTCCCTGATATCACTACACAATACTACTGTCACTGATATTACCGTACATTGCTTCCCTCTTTAAACATGAATCAGTTTAATGATTCCCACTAAAATGATACTCTCCTTTTACTGCCATTAATAAACACTGCTGATTTATCTGTTCCCCATTCACTAGTACTGGACAGAGGGATGTGATTCTTTTCTGCGTAGCTTTATGGGCTAGTGACCATATCTAGAGAACTAGTGTACCTTTCACAGTACTAAAACTGTGCACATATGTTTATTAAATGTTACCTGCTATTGTGATGATAATCATTTTGTACATGACTATGTATTTTGATTCCTAATGCACATTATGTCTTCCTCATTTTATTTATAGAAGTCACTGAACTGAACACAAGCAGTAGCAATGAAATGAACACAGAAATGATCGACAGTGCTGCTACTGTTTCAGAAGCCCCTCACTCACTACTTTAGGGATGAAAGAACAGACTTGGATATTCCTACCCCCTGCTTACCTCCTCCGTTACTGCATATGGAAAAGGACAAAGATGGCATAGATGTGGCCGATACCAAGACCAGCAGGACTGATAAGCTAACGACAGAAATTGTAGAAGAGGATGGTATTCTTCCAGACAACCCTTCCTCAGTATCTGACAGCACAGAAACGACAGACCAGACAGCTGTTTCTTGTCATACACCTCATCTTCTAGCAGAGTGTGGGTAATGTGTGGAAAAGGATGAGGCCAGTACAACAATGGCTGGTATGTTTTATTTCATGCATTGTATTTTACTAGTGGGAAGATTTGCTGATTGGACAGATTATAGACTGACTCTTACGAAGGTTTGTGTGTGTGTGTATGTGTGTGTGTGTGTGTGTGTGTGTGTGTGTGTGTGTGTGTGTGTGTGTTTATATGTATGCAAAGATGTATATATATATATATATATATATATATATATATATGTATATATATATATATATATATATATATATATGCAGTTTACTATTAGAATGTCGAAGCAAACTCCGTCGACTGTACTGTTGTCTAACACGAAAGTTCGAAAACAGTACTATCAAAGACCAAAAGCCAACCTAGGAATGGTTTTAACATGGGTCAAGAGAGGTGTTCAGTGTTATTGCCGAACTACAAACCTCTCCCCTATCCCGACCCATGTTAAAACCCGTTCCTAGGTTGGCTTTTGGTGTTCGATATTACCGTTTTTGAACTTCCGTGTTCGACAACAGTGCAGTCGATGGAGTTTGCTTCGACATTCTAATAGTAAACCTATGTACACATATAATGTTTGTATATGTAAATATCTCTCATTTATATATATATATATATATATAGAGAGAGAGAGAGAGAGAAAGAGATTGAGAGAGCTATAGATATACATATATTTACATGTGTGCGTGTTTTAATAATATAATGGCAATGTATTCACACAGAAATCAGCAAGTCACAATGTTTTTTTTTTTGCAGTACTCAAACTTTGCCGTACATTTTTAACCTTTAGCATCATTAGCAAGACATATGATTTTATACATGGGTCTATATTTTGCTAACTAATGAAATTTCTCATTCACAGAAGTGAATTTCACAAGGGCAGATGTGACTATTGAAATGAGCACAGAAACTAATGACAGATCTGAAGTTGTTCCATATATCCCTCTCCAACAAACAGTAATGGTCGACACACCAGAAAGGAATGCCGATTCTCATACCCCTTGTCCTCTGTCAGGCTGGGCATCACTCCTGGATATGGAACAGAATGATACAAGAAACAATGGAATATCATGTTTCATACATGATCTTTTACTGTTTGCAGACTTTGGTAAACAAACTGTACAAAGATACGTGCACTTATGTTTAAATATATACGTATTCGGCTTACCAATGTTCCTTTCTCTACTTTCTCATCATGTTCACAGAAATTATTTTCTTCAACACAGACAAGAGTGGTACAGCAAGTGCAGAAGATATTGACCAAGATGATGGTTCGTCTACTCCTCCAACCTCGAAGAAAAAAGTGTGGAAAGTTTAGAAAGTTTTTTCTGCTTTCTATAAATTTTTTTCTGCCTTTCAGTAGTGGTTGCTTGAATAACAATTGATGTTCCTATGATGAAACCTTCCAGGTGTGCTCATTTATTGTTTGCAGTTATAAACACTACATTATTAAACTGTGCTGTATTACTGTAAAAGGTCAAAATAACTAAATAAACAATTGGCTCCATTTAATAAGACTGCAGTATAAGGCTGCATTGAGCTGGATATATGAAAAAAGATGTAAACACTTTACATTTGTCTTAAAGATCATTTCATGGACTTTTGGCTAAGATCAAGTGTGTGTGTGTGTGTGTGTGTGTGTGTGTGTGTGTGTGTGTGTGTGTGTGTGTGTGTGTGTGTGTGTGTGTGTGAAATTTTCATGAATAAACTATAATTAGCATTTTTTAATGCAACAAATTGTCAATCTTTAATGTTGCCATGGTGATAGAACGTCTTTCAAACGGCAAGTTATTGGAAGCAAAGTTGAGATATCACTGAGTCCTGACAAAGACAAATCATAATTTGTTTTGAAATAGGAATACATTTTTAATAAATTAGATTAAATGGAATTACTACAGTACTTCAGGAAATTGAGCGATCTATAGTGCCGTATCAAGTGTTATAAAACAGGCCATGCACTTCGGATAAAGTTTATACACGATATGTAAAGAGTAGGGTTGTCTGCTTTCACCTTTCTTGCTTTCATTGGTTGTTGCATTTTTATCACAGTTTATAAGCACAAATAAAGATATCAAAGCTTTTGACAAAATAGTTTATCCAGATATCAAGCTGTTTCTATCTGCTGCTGATATCATTATATTGCATGATACTTCCACATAACTCATTATCAACATTTTGATTATCTGTAGTCATTTTATGGTGGCACAGTGGTGCAGCGGTTAACGTTGTCGCCTCACAGCAAGAGGTTCTCCGGTTCGATTCTCGGCTAGGGTGCCTTCTGTGTGGAGTGGGTTTCTTCCGGGTACTCCGGTTTCCTCCCACATTCTAAAGACATGCATCTGGAGCATTTCTCCCCAGGCCTCCGCTGAAAATAGGCTCTGTGGAACCTAGTTGGACTTTCCCAGTCAACAAATGTTAAATAAATAAATAAAATAAAATATTACCATTTTAGGATCTCTAAATCAACATAAATGAATTGTCTTTTAGTTATTTGGAGAGCAGACAACTGAGCTAAGAGATAAAGTTATTTTAAAATGGAGCAATTTCTATTAATATTTTGAAATCCCCATGTCAGTAAATATTTGAATTAATAAAGATCTTAATTTTCATAAAGTTATAGGAAAACTGAGAACAAGTGAGACAACAGTCTCATCTATGCATTCTTTCAGAACAAAGATTTGTCATTGCATATCTTTTGTTCCTTCCTAAATTTTGAAAAATATTGGATGAACCACTTTGAGATTAAGCTTGCAAGCATTAGTTGCTGTTGTAGAAGGTTTAATTCCCTCAGCCCTCATTTCCATCCTGTGTGCCCTTGAACTAGTCACTTAACCAGACATTGTTCCCAGGTTACCCTTGAAAAAGGACTGTGTATCCGATGGATCTACATAGTTGACAAACTGGATTATTAAAAATTAAACCTGTCTGCCTTGTGTTCTATGTTGGTATGCAATAAAACATATATGCATTAATTTTCTCTTTGCATGAACAACATATTGATATACTTCTCAGTTAAAACTGTATAAATACCTGGTGGACATATTTGTGTAACTTTCTGCATATATATATATATATATATATAGAGAGAGAGAGAGAGAGAGAGAGATGGTAAGTTGCTTTTGTGTTGGGTTCTTGCTGAATGGGATCCTTTGGGTAACCATTTGATATTCTGGGAATCATTAGTGCAAGTCCCAGAACACTGAGACTAAATGAATAAAAATCTGGACCTATAAGCCAGAGTCATTTCTCTGAATATTCCATTTTCTGCAAGGTATGGTCATCTAAGACTTGGCATATATATGTATGGGTGGTGTACCAGACTTGCCCTTTGTAATAACATTAAAATGAACAGCAATGTCAAACATTCACTGTTCCCCTGTTATTTTCTGACTTTTTCATAACTCTGGGACTAGCATCTATGAGTCTTAGAATTACAATAAAGAGCCATTCTTGGATCAAATTACCTACACAGACAGTTAACAAATTAAATAAATAAAGCAGCTTAATTTAAACATTTGCTAATTGGTTTGGTCCTACTTATAGAGTACCATGGAAGGACTTACTGAAGATTCTTTTGGCCTGCAATTCATCTTATATGACAGATGAGAGCAAATACAGTAAGAGATTACAAATTGCATATACGTAACTCTAAAACCTCTGAAAAAATAGCTTCTTACTAATTCACAGCTCTAAATTTAGGATCTTTCTCTTAAGTCAATTAACAGCTACAGCAGGTAATATTATATCTCCCTTATATTCTTTAAGAGATACTAATGGTCTGCAAATATGATCTAATGAATGGAAACTCATTACTCATATTAATCTCAAATTAAAAATATATATATACTAATATTTCTCTTCTAATGTAATCAGTTATTTCATTATGTTAAAGATAAACTAACTCAGTCCATACAGAATACTGTTCAATTATACGAGAAATCATAGGTGCCGTGAAAAAATATATGAAGGACAACATTAATTAAGTAGATTTTAAGTCATTAAAATAAATAGACATTGGACCATGTAATTATCTCTCAATGTGTGATCTGGGGCATGTTAGTCAGGAAACAGCAAATAAAGAATCTCTGTAGTCTGATGTCTGTCCCAGGAAAACACATGGACAACTGATATCAGCAAAACCAAGAGGCTATAATGAGGAAAAAAAAGAATCAAGTAAGTTCATCATGCATAGCAGAGGTTAAAGGTTAAGATTCCTTGAATCATCAGTCAAGCTGAGATATGTGAACAAGGGTGCAGAATGTACCATTATTTATTTTTTTATTTTATCATTTGTTAACCGGGAAAGTCTGACTTGGAACAAAGCCAATTTTCAGCGGATGCCTGGGGAGAAAGGCTCCAGATGTAATGAAAAAGTTCAGGAACCTCTGGGCAAGCATGTTCGTGCTCATGTATGTCACCCAGTCAATGGAAGTATAGTTGAAATCTCCCATGGTTAAGATTTCGGGCTGCATGGTGAGTGACTCCAGTCAGTCCAGGTAGGCAATGTGCTTTTCTTGGTTCATGGTGGTGGATCTATAGCTAGCAATGATGTGGTAGGGTTTTTTGCCTATAGTTAATTGGACATGGAGTAGTCTGAGAGAGTCGAACTGTTTGAGTAGTCCATGAAGGAGGAGGAGTTTTACAGGAAGATGTCCTACCTATGAGAAGTTTAGAAAAGTGAATTATAATGTGCTTGAGAAGATAGGAGGCTGGCAGAAAACTGAGGAAGAGAACAAGCTCTGGGAATATGGGCTATGGACAATGGTAAGAGATAAAGACAAAAAGAAAAAGTTCAGTGAGGTTCCCCTCCTTATTTTCTATGAACTCAAGAGGACAGTACCCTAGCATTTCAGTATCAGCTTTTCTGCCTATCAGCAGATGAGAAAAGCTTCACCAAAATAGTGCCAACAAACAGAAAGCATCTTCCTGTAGAGTTAGAAAAATGGCCGACCATAATGATTGAAAAAAGCAGTGTGTATGGAGTGATCACTTTACATATTCCCTGTAACCTTTTCAAAGAAACATACTAGGTTCAGAAGGCAGGGCCTGCCCTTCTCAAAAGCAAACTAAGTGGGATTTAGTTCAGTTAAGTTGCCTATATCTACATAAATGAGTTTTTCTATGATACTTTCCATGGTTTTGCACATAAGGCTAGTGAGGCCAATGGACGTATACTTACCTGGGTCTATAGAGCGGCACCCGTGTGCAACAGAGTCACTGTGGCTGCTCCCCAGGCATCAGGCACAAACCCTGTAGGTAGGTGAGGTTAAACAATTTAAGTAGAGCCTCAGATAGTGACTCGATACTGATAAGAATGCAGCCTGGTATATTGTCTGGTCCAATGGAAGTATAATATTTAGCCTTTGACAGGGTTTATAAGACCTGTTCCAAAGGGATTTCTGCGAAAACTAAATTTTCAGATATAGTTGGAGCAACATTGTGGGTAAGCTGGAAAGGTAGCACTAAATTTGTCTGCTAATACATTGGCTATATCCTTAGGATCAGAGTGTGTGATGTTATTATGGATGATCTCAGGGCATTGTTGGACATAATTTCTTAATTTTCTCACACAGCTGAAGAAAGATTTGTAGTTTTCTTTGGTATCTGTGGCAACCTTAAGGTCATATTCTGCTTTACATTTTCTAATAGTGGTCTTAAGTTCCTTTCTGGCATGTTTCAGTTTGGCCTTGAGTTAGGAGGATGGGAATTTCTTGCAACTTGTCATTATTTTCCTTATTCTGTTATGTGATTTATTGCTAATTATTGAGGCCGACAGAGTCCAGCCCCATGAGTATCAGTATCAGATTTTTCATAATAGTGTTTCCTCTTGGATGTTGCAGCTGACACTGGGTCTTATTTGAAAATTTGACTGATGACCTTTGTGACATAGGGCATTACTTCCAGCCCAGCTATCTGGAATTTTGTAAATAATTCTATGTCACTTGTAAATATTGATATGATTTATACAGAAGTGCATATAAAGTACTGAGCTAAAATTTAGCCACAGCATGCCTATTGGAATAAAACTAGAATGTACCTGCACTATCGTGACTGTTTAGATGTATATGTTTAATGCAAGCTAGAACATAGAGGGTTAACTTGCAAAACTTCAAGAAAATAAGCTGAAATGAAATTGTTTTATGATTGTGCTATAAAAGTTATCTTTCAGTTTCCGTCAACAGGACACAGGATGTCTATACTAGGGGACTCTGTGTGTTGTTTTGTAAGTGTTGCATTGTTTTAAGACTTCTAGGATCTGCAAACATCTGAGAGGTACAGTATGTATTTTTCACAAGGATATGTCAAATGCTACATTGGGGGTTTAGCTTGGGAACTGAAGTCAGGTGACAAAAACTGATGTCATCCAAGCTAACCCAGCAGTAATATATGATATTAATTTAAGAACTCTCTCAGAGAGAGATTGTGCATTTTGTATCTTGTCTTTGACCTAGAAAGAGCATGCAATCATAACTGCATCTGCACTTGCCTTGTAAGTACATTTTAGGGCATAGTAGCTATTTCAGATTCAGATTGGAATATAGTAAAGTATACCTTAGGTGTTTTCTTTATTCATTTGAGACTGTCCTGCAATGTTGTTTTAAATATTACCTGTGATTTTGAACTCTAATGTAACTGATTACTTACTGAGTATTGTCTTGTTCTTTTATTATTTATTATTAAATATAGTTAAACCTGTCTCTATAGCTGATATCTGTGAGACATATTTGAGCTCTTAAATTACTTGCATATCTATTTGGTGACATTGTACAGGCCACTCCTAAATAGCCCTGCTCTTGCTCAGACTGCCATTTATATTAATAGTAACATTACACAGTAGGATTAGACACCCTTTGTTAAGGGCCTTAAAAGTAGCTGATAAGAGTAGCTGGTGGCAGTGGAAACTACCTTATAGTCTGGGCAGAAGGGGGCATTACTAGTAAACCTGTGCCAGCATTTCCCAGGAGTGTGTGTGTGTGTGTGTGTGTGTGTCTGTGTTTGTATATAAATCAACCCTCAAAGTGTGTGTGTGTGTGTGTGTGTGTGTGTGTGTGTGTGTGTGTGTGTGTGTGTGTGTGTGTGTGTGTGAGCTACTTGGGCAGGGGCATGAAGCACTTGTTGGACAGAGAGGGTGCTGGAGGTTAGATCTCAATCCTATATCTGTGTCAGTGGGGAGTCTTATTGGGGATCTGAAGAAAGATGAAGAAACCAGCCCCAGACTGACTGTGATCTCTGTGTGCTCTTAAGGGAAATTGCACTTTACTGTGTCGATACTTGTCATCCTCCCAGAGTGTACATTCCCCACTGTTGCCAGTGGTGAGGATTGAGGCTCCTTGAGTATGGGAGGTTGGCATAATGGTTAAGGTGTTTACCTTACAAACACAAGGTGCAGGGTTAGATTTTCACATGGGGTAATTGGCTAGGCTTAAAATGTCCCACAATTGCAGTTAGCCCAATACAAATCTATGAACTAATTTATGAATCTATGAATCTATTACTGGGCCAGTGTAGTAGTGTCACAACCTCTATCTGCATTACCCAGATTGTGGTGGATATAGCGCACAACACTGTTCTATTGTACACACAGAAAATTATCAAACATATGTTCAAAGTGGTGAAGATATTAGCCTGGATATAACTGGAGTTAGGCTGCAGTGTGCTTTAGAGGACTGAGTGAGATATCTGTGGTCTGTGCCATTTAACATTACATGGGGCTATGAAAACAGTTACAGCAAGGAAAGCTCATAGCAGTGGCTGAAATACCTCTGGAAGAGCAGAGAAAGAGCTAAGTGAGGAGCCATTGGAAGAACGAGCTGCAGATGGGCCTTCTGTGAGGCAGAGATGGAGGTAGGCACAATATATCATGGCACTGGCAAAGAGGTAACATCTGGTCCACAACATTGGGCCTTGAAAATACTAGCACAGAAAAAATCAGACACATACATTTGCGCAGTCAGGCTACACACTATGGCCATGTAGTGCATCAGACAAAACTGCACCTTATCAGCCAGAGGAAGGGGCAGAATGCCACTATCATCATTTGAGGTGGGTGGGAGATAACAGTGATGGGGACTGCAACACTAGCATAGGTGGAGATGTCATGGCTGGCATCTGTGGTAACCCCACACATGGTTACGGGGTTAGGGAGTGTCAAGGCTCACTTCCTCAAGTAATGGGGTGAACCTTCCAAGGATGGATTACTATATGGTTGTACCATGTGGCCCTGAAGTGCAAGGGCTGGAGGAAGCCAGTATTGGGGATGATGTTGCACACTGGGGATACATGAAGGAATATGACTGGGGTCTCCATTGCATTACTTCAGCAAAATAATGGCATCCATTGTGATGTACTTGGGCATGGGCAATAGTTATACATGTTAGGGCAGCAGTGGTGTGGGCCAGCATTTTAATGCATGATCCTGTGTAAATTGGCCAGTAGGGTGTGCCCACATTAGAGCTGGACTAGCACTGGCCAAGGACCATGTAAGCTTTCATGATGTTGTAGGTCATAGTGCAGATGGATGAGAATCAGCCACGTCAACAAGAGTGTCCATTGCCTGGGGTGGAGGTAGCCATGGACAGGGTGAACACTGTAGCCATCTTGGAAACCATGTGTGGAATCTGTACCTGGTGTGCACTTCTGTACTGTGAACCCATCCCCTAGCATGGCCATGGCATGCAATTCCCCTCAGCTTTGTTGATACAGTGATGGATGCTACGTAGTCAGCCACAGCTCTCAAAAGGCAGATCTGCTCCAGGTCTTTATATGCTGTAACAATTTACCTGAGGCATAGAACGTCTTGCAGTCCTTGCTATGGTAGAAAATCATTTCACAAAACATACAACACATAGAGCAGCTATGACTTGATCTGTTAAGTGACTGTTCATACCTCGATTACAGACCTGATTATCCACTGTAACCAAGGTCAAGGGTAAAACCACCAGTGAATGTTCTAGTATTAGGATGGCAATGGCCATCTACACATTTCTCCCCAGTAGTGGGTGTGCACACACCAGAATGTATTCCCTCTTGTACTACCTGCCATGGAGCTTGATATATATCAGGATGGGGGATGACACTGACAGGATAGCCTATGCCTGAGGTTAGATATATATTGGGATGGGGGATGACATTGATGGGATAGCCTATGCCTGAGGTTTGATATATATTGGGATGCGGGATGACATTGATGGGATAGCCTATGCCTCAGGTTTGATATATATATATATTGGGATGGGGGATGACATTGACGGTATAGCCTATGCCTGAGGTTTGATATATATCGGGATGGAGAGTGACACCGACAGGACAGCCTATGCCTGAGGTTTGATATACATTGGGATGGGGGATGACATTGTCGGGATAGCCTATGCCTGAGGTTTGATTTATATTGGGATGGAGGATGAGTCTGACATTGACGGGATAGCCTAAGCCTAAGCCTAAGGTTTGATATATATTAGGATGGGGGATGACTTTGACAGGATAGCCTATGCCTGAGGTTTGATATATATATATATATATATATATATATATATATATATATATATATATATATAGATATTGGGATAGAGGATGACATTGACAGTATAGCCTAAGCCTAAGCCTAATCCTGAGAATTGATATATATTGGGATGGGGGATGACATTAATGGGATAGCCTATGCCTGAGGTTTGATAAATATTGGGATGAGGGATGATATTGACCAGATAGCCTAAGCCTAAGCCTGAGGTTTGATATATATTGGGATGGGGAATGACTTTGACGGGATAGCCTAGGCCTGATGTTTGATATATACATATATATCTATATATATATATATATATATATATATATATATATATATATATATATATATGTGTGTGTGTGTGTGTGTGCGTATTGAGATGGGAGATGACACTGATGGGATAGCCTGTGCTTGAGGTTTGCTATATATTGGGATGGGGATGTCATTGATGGGATAGCCTATGCCTGAAGTTCATCCTGGACCTCCACAGTCCCCACAGCTGTGGGGGAGGGGCATGTGTCTTCCACTGTAGCACTACTGACAGGGCCGCTGTGCCCTAGAACTGTGACAAGTACATCGGGACATCATCGTCATCCTCAGCCTCTAGAGACATGCAGATATCAGACAGATGCCAGCTTCTTGTACCAGATCATTTCCCCGTTGAATCTATGAATGTGTACAAATAACTAACCAGTGGTAAAGCTGGTACATATGGGGGACTACCACCAGTTTGCAACACACAGGTTGCTGCATGGGTAGAATACAGATAGCTTACACATGCATAGCCTGTGTAGCAGTTCATCTCTATTGCAACCCTCTTGTCCCTGGATGACATGCATGCAGATGTGCATGTCTGAGAAAACTGTGCAGAGATATTAGGCAATGCCCTATGGGAATGACATGTGCCATTACTCAGCTGGGCATACCCAACAAAAACACAGATAATCCTAACTTCCTGAGCTCCCATATCCAATCCACCACCAGGAATGAGGGTTCTTTCACTGTCATCACTGAGGGATAGCAGGAATACCTTAGTGTTCACCAGATCCAGGTGTATTGATGATTCACTCATGGTGGCCAACCTGTTCCTGGTTATTTTCTGAGTCTTGCTTGGTCTTGGCATGGAGAAAGATACTAGTGATCCTGTGATGCACCTGTAACTGCACCATCACCTTATTATGGTCACTTACTGCACTAATGTCCTGCACCACTCCCTGCCACAACTAGTCCTAAAAGGACTTGTCTGTTTTACTTTTTTCAAGACTAGACCTGCCATGTATGCTTAGGGTCAGCAGTAATACTTCATTCTACATTGCTGTTCTTTCAGTACCATAATGTGTCAGACACACCTGTGCATACATTCAAATTGGTGTGGGTAATGCAGAACTGTCCATGTCAGCAACCATTTGTTTCCACACTGTCCCCAGTCCCCAAATGTGGTCACAGCCCTGGATACTGTAATAAATGAACTGTCCTGACATTGCACCATAGTGTGGCAGCTCTGGGCATATGAACCATGCATGCTGTCCATTTGTGACTATGCCAATATCACAGTTTGTGTCTGGGCTGGTGTAGCCTATGATGCTGTCTGTGTGTGTATGCAGCTGTGTGTAGGCACTGACACAACAGGACTGTGATTGAGTTAGCCTGTCACTGGAAAGAAAAGTCTAAGGAGGTAGAGTTTTAGCTCTACACTGAGCAGTTGTTTTGCTATGTTACTGTACAGTAGGCCAGGCACATATAGCTAGCTGTAAATGCCTTCAGCTGTAACAAACATCTTGCCCACAGTAATGTCAGTTTTCTGTTATGAAGTACCTCAGGAGGCTGCAAAGAATAACGCTGCTTACCTACCATAGGAGACAAGCTGGGGTCTCCAAGCAGAATAAATGTAACGTATTGCTACTGCGTAGATGTATTTAACCTTTTAACCACAACACTGTACAGCTGAGCAGTTGTATTTTTTCTGCATTTAAATTTTGCACATAGTTTTTCTTCCAGTTACTGTACTATTGTCTTAAACTGTTGCAACTATACCAGAATTTGTGTACTATATAATTTGTTGTGTAATAATGTGCTCAATTGACATTGTTTAACATTGCTTTGTTGATTGTTTTTTTCTTTATCCAGGTCATATTCTAACTGTACCATATAACACTGACCATTACATTTGTGTCCTGTTTTGTTCCCTTTTTCATGTGTTTTTTCTTAATTATGTTGCTTTGTTGCCTTGCTTTTCTTCATTTTTTTCACAGCCACAGGCAAATGATAGGGCAATGACCACCACACTCTGAACTGAACACTGTGCCAACTGCTAGGATTCCAACAGCCTCCATGCTTTTCTCTATGTGGGATGATGAAGGTCATCTTGAGAAAGACAACTTGAAGATATTAACTAGAAGCATCTGCTGTTGCTTTTCCTGTCGCTGGCATAGGCACCTCGTTATTGAGTGGCTCGGCCAGCAGAAAGTTCCATAAGTGATGAAGACCTGGATGGGACTGGTAGAGTTGCATAGTTGGCTGACATAGCCATCAAGCCACAAGAGGCAGAGTCCACACATGGCATCAGCCATAGAGGTGAGGGTGGCCTAATGGTTAAGGTGTTTGCCTTACAAACACAAGGTGCAGGGTTTGAGTCTCACAAGGTGTAATTGGCTAGGCTTAAAATGGCTTGTAAGGGCGGTTAGCTTAGTACTAATCTATTAACCTATTAACCTATATTTAATGGCTTGGCAGGCTGCCCTCACTTTCACCCTCATCATGGTCTTTCTCTTCCTTGTATGTCACTCCCCATCCTCTGTTTAGAGCCTAAGACTCCATATCACCAGTTGTCCATCCTCTGTCAGTGTGCGTATTTCTATTGGTATTACTTCTTTCTGTCCCTATCTCCCTTTGACTGTGTTATATTTCTGTGTTCTGTCACTAGCCTCATTTTTACCTACACATTCCCCATACTAACACTCCCTCCTATAAAAAAAGAGCACTATCCCACAAAAAAATACCCTTTTTGCCCCACCCCACAGCGCCCTTCCCTTTCCAATATTCTTCCATGTGTTCCTCTGTTTGCTCTTCTTCCTCTGTTTTATCACCCCTTTTCCTTCACATTTATATAATAAAAATGGTTATCCTTTTACTATGTAGCCCTTGTATGGGCTCCCAGCTGTACCCATCTGCCCAGCTTGACACACTTCAATGCAAGTGTGAACATGCATATTATCAGACACACTACCTGCATGCAGTTGCACCCAGGTCACCTGATCACACATAGCATGGTGCTCATTTGCACAGTTACTGTTATTTTCACAACTGCTAGGCTTTATCATTCAGCACTATCCCAGACATGTTGATGCTGTGTTGGCACTTGGCATACCTAATCCCTAGTGGAAGACATTACACTATGTACACCAAGCTATTTGTCACAATGCAGTTTCATTATGTATGTTTTTGAATGCACTCATAGTGCTGTCCCCTTAGACTGACCCAGTGGATGCCAATGTACTTTAAGTTCACACATAATATTTTATAACTATTAGTGTTAGGTACTTATAAATCACTGAGAAGCTGATAGTGTTGCTGCAGAACACACTGTACTCACAGACTCCTTGTCCCATGATTTATGACTACTGGAAGTAATAATTGGACATGGTGCTTGGAATGGGAGTAGGGCAATTGGTCATCTGTACACTTCAAATTAGGCTGTCACATTCTTTTGTTAGCCAGATGTAAGAATTGTTATAAAATACCTACTTAATGCACTTTTCCAAAAATAAATAAATATGTTATTATAACAAAACCTGTTAATTTTGTCTGACAATTAACAAATTAATATCATAGGTTCATAGGTAGGTACTAGGTAATTGGCCCTAGGGCCTATACAAGCCTAGCCAAAAAGGTACCCTGGCTTTCGCCACCCAAGAAAATTATTTTCCTGTGCCCCTGTCAAGCAGAACCACAGAAGTGATCCCTGGGGTGAATTTCCTATTACCCATCCAATCATCAAGATTTTTCTTGAAGAGTGCTAATGAGGAGCTCTGTTTGACATAGATAGGTAGTCTGTTCCAGAGTATGGGAAGTCTCTAGGACAGGAATCTATCCCTCCAGCATGTTCTGTGGTGACAAGGTTTAGGTCCCTAGAGCGTGTAGCTCAGAGGGATTGGGATTTCTTTAAGTGGATCATGTCCTGCAGCTCTGGGTTTGACATAGCTTTGTATATTAGGCAGAGATCGCCTCTGAGTAGGCGATATGCAACGGAGTAAAGTTGGAGTTTTTGAGACGGTCTGCGTAAGGCATCTTTTTGAGACTAGTAATCCTCTTTGTGAGGTATTTTTGCGGCCTTTCCAGTTGTTGTAGATGTCTTGTGAGGTACATACCAAAAGGGGCATTGTACTCTATAATGGGTCTAATGAGTGATGAGTAGAGGGGAACAATGACCTCTTTTTTTCCTGGATGAGAAAACTTTTGTGATGAGGTGTACCACGTAAAAGGATTTCCTGACCACTGTGGTGATGTGATTATCAAAGGAGAGACTACTGTCCACCTGTGACCCAAGGTCTCTTATCACACTTTCAGTGTTAAGTAGACTACCGCCTATGTGGTAGTTCATGGGTGCAGAGTTTTTACCAAAGGGGATGACAATGCACTTTTTGGCATTGAACTTGAGACCATGGCTTTGACACCAGGCATCTGTCTCAGTGAGGCCCTTTTGGAGGATGTCCACATCATTAGGAGTTTCAATTATGACTTCTAGTTTGCAGTCATCTGCAAATTTAGTTAGCCAAAGACCTTCTGTGTTAGCCTGTACTTCAAAGAAGTAGATACCAAACAGGAGAGGACCCAGGACTGAACCCTGTGGTACTCCACATGTCACTGGTTTGAAGTCTGATTTGGAGTCTGCTACTTTCACAGTGCGGGTTCTGTCAGTAAGCCAGTTGGCAACCCATCTTGTGACATAGGGATGTATTTTTTATTTTATTTTATTTTTATTTTACATTTGTTAACTGGGCTAGTCCAACTGGATGCATGTCCATTTTCAGTGGAGGCCTGAGGAGAAAAGCTCCGCTATCTACTACATGATAACACAAAGTATATACAAAATACATAAGGCATTTAAAGCACAAATACACAAGGCATACAAACCACAATATGAGGATGTACAGAAAAAGGTAATAGAGAGATAAAGATATTACTTAAGTACTGATACGCATAATATGAGACAGCATAAGTTAAATTGTTTAAAAGTTAGCAAACAAGTTTTGAGACAAGTATAGATTTTAGATAATAGAGTCATTTCTCAGTAGGAATGAAAGATTAAAAAATAGATATGGGAGAAAGTGAAAAGGATACAGGAGATGGGAGGAGGTGTAAAGATCAGCTAGGGTTATTGCAGGAGCATAGCCAGTGGTTGGTTAGAAAGTGTTTCAGTTTAGTTTTAAATAGTGTTATGGAAGTTTGGGCTATTAGGTCTGGAGGAAGTTGATTCCAAATTTTGCCAACTGAGTTGGAAAATATAGAGTCACCTGCGGTGTTCTTTAATCGAGAAGTTTGAATCAGTATTTTATTGGAAGAGCGAAGGTTTTTTAGGTTGTTGTAGGGTTTTATGAGGGTGGAGAGCATTGGTGTATTTTCTGGGTGGTAAAGAGCTTTATGGGCAATTGTCAGCTGATAGTATTGAATTAGGTGGTGTAACTCTAGCCACCCTAGGTTACGGAGGTTCAGGCAGTGATGAGTTTTATATGGGGAGGCAGTGGCAAATCTGGCAATGTTGTTGTAGGCTGCAGTAAGCTTGTTGATGTTATATTTAGAAAGATTAGTATATATAGGGGAAGCATATAGTAGAGTAGAGGTAAGATGGGTTCTAGCTATGGTAGCTCTTGCTTCAGGAGTTAAGAAATATTTGATTCTGTAGAGGGAACCTAATTTTCTATTAGTTGCTTTTATGATGGACTTAATATGAAAGTCAAATTTCAGTAGGTTGTCAATAGTTATGCCTAAAAGTTTGGTTGTTTGGTCTGGAGAGATAAGGGTGCCATTGTTTGAAGTAAGTGTGAAGTTAATAGAGGGAGACAGCTGTGTGGGTAAAAAGAGGAGAAGTTTAGTTTTCTTAGGGTTTAAGAGGAGACAGTGATTGGAGAACCATTGCTCTATGGTGGTAAAAGTTTTTTGAGTAAGGGAGTGGAGGTCCGATTGATTGGTGGCAGAGCAAATGATGGTGGTGTCATCAGCGTATTGAATACAAGTAGTTAGAGGGGTGGCAAGATACAGGTCGTTAATAAAGATGGAAAATAAAAGAGGACCTAAGATGGAGCCCTGAGGGACTCCTAAAGTGGTGGGGAGAAGTTCTGAAAGATTGTTGTTCCATAACATGGCTTGTTTCCGATTTTGAAGATAGGAAGTAAACCAGCTTAAGGCAAAGTTATCGAGTGAGAGAGATATTAAACGATGTAAGAGTAGTTGGTGATTGACCATGTCAAAGGCTTTTGACAGGTCCACAAAGAATGCTGATGTAAGAAGATTGTTATCGCGGTTTTTATTAATGGAGTTGATAAAGGATACTAAGGCTGTGGTGGTGCTATGGCAGGGACGAAAGCCATGTTGGCAGTTTGCAAGGAGATTATTGGATAGGAGGTGATTAAGTAACTGTTTGTGGATGCATTTCTCCATTATTTTTGCAATAGGAGATAGCAGCGCTATAGGGCGGTAGTTAGAATACTCAAATGATTCACCCCCTTTGAAGAGAGGGATGATATGGGAGATTTTCCAGAGTGAAGGTATAGTACTTTCTTTTATGGTTCTGTTAATTAGTATAGAGATAGGGTAGGAAATAGCTTTAGCACCTAGCTGGAGATATTCAGCTGGCAATTTGTCAGCTGAGGGGGTGGAAGGTTTAAGTTTTTGAAGTAAATTTAGGATATAGGAGGTGGGTATGGGTTTAAGTTGAAATAGTGGTGGTGTGCAGCTTGGGTTACCTAGTAGTGAGGGGTCTGGGCTTTGTTTCTTAGCTAGGTTAAGTATTGTAGAAGTAAAGAAGTTATTGAATGCATTTGCTGTTTGTAAGGGAGAGTCAGGGCAGGAGCCTAGTGGACTGGGAGTTTCAACTTTGCCGGGGGATAGTAGTGAGTTAATAGATTTCCAGAATTTTTGTGGTTAGTGGTGGGAGGATTGCTGTAGTTGTGTGTAAAAGTTCTTTTTATCTTGTAAGATAGCTAGTTTAGTCATGTTTCTTTTTTGTTTGAAGATAAGGTGATCAAAAGAGTCTTTAGTGGTTCGCCATTTAGTCCAGGCTTTATTCCTGCTAAGGATAAGTTGTTTAGTGTTGCTTGTAAGCCATTGAGCTGTCTTACTTTTTGTGCGTATAGAACGCATGGGAGCATGACGATCAAGAATAGTAAGGAAGGTTTTATTAAAGTGGTTAACAGCGTCATCTATTGGGAGATATACCTAGTTTAGTGAGTTTATCCATAATTCCAGAGTGGGGGATGGTGTTGAATGCCTTGGCGAGATCTAGATAGGCTGTGTGAACTACCTTACCCTCATCTATGGCTTTGGTGACTACTTCAAAGAAGTCTATCAGGTTTAGGAGACATGATCTGCCTTTTACAAACCCAAACTGTGTGGGGTCCAGAGTTTGGAGATCTCCAATGTCTTTGTTTATGAGTTCCATGATGATACGTTCCATGACCTTGCAGACCAGGCTCATCAGGCTAATGAGGCGATAGTTCCCGGGGTCTGTTATGGCTCCCCCCCTTTGTGGAGTGGGATAACCATCGCGGTGCGCCATTCAATGGGCACAAAGCCTGAGGTGAGGCTATGATTGAACAAGGTACTTAGGTGGGGTGCCAGTTCATTATGTAGTTCAGGTAGAAGGCAGCCTGGGATGTTGTCAGGTCCCATGGATGCTGTGTTCTTGGCTTCGGAGAGTGAGGTTTTTACCTGTGCAGCCGTGATTACAGGAACTTTGCATTCTTCCCATATAAAGATGGGCCCTTTATGGGGTGAGAGAGGGGTAAAGTTAGCACTGAACCTATCTGCCAGGATGTTGGCAATATCATTTGGTTCTGTATATTTAGTGTCATTGTGCTGTAACTCAGAGCAGATCTGAGTGTTGCCATTGAGATTCTTGACATAGCTATAGAATGCTTTGTGGTTGTCTTTAGAATCAGTGGAGATTTTGTTTTCATAACTAGCTTTGGAGGATTTTATGAGGGATCTCAGCTTCTTACTGAGGCTGACCAGGGAGTGCCTCCAATCATGGGATTTTACTCTTTTTTCAACAGTTTCTTTCTTCTGTTGTAGAGTTTGTTTATGGCAGAAGACCACCAGATTGGCTTCCTTTTTTTGGAGGATAGCATCTTGGTTCTGTTAGGGATAGCACAATCCATGCACTCGTGTAAGTGCTTATAAAGTGCATTTGTGTAGGATTCAGCAGTTGTATCTCTATTGTCTATCTGCATTGGTGTTGTGAAGTTTGCCACTTCTGTCTTAAGAAGCGTGAAGTTGGCTTTGGAGAAAATTTTTACAGTTGTTTTCCTAATGGGGGTGGGAGCAGGATGTGGATGTCTAGGGTGATTAGCTTGTGGTCAGATCTGACCAACGAGGAGATGACCTCTGGTGTGGAACACCGGTCACCCATGTTGGTGATGACCAGGTCTAGGATATTGCTGCCCCTGGTGGGGGTGTGGATAAGTTGATCCAAGGCATTGGAATTAATGATTTCCAGAAAACGTTGAGCAAAAGAGTTGGTACATGAGTAGTTTTCCCAGTTAATGGTAGGGTAGTTGAAATCACCCATTATTAGAGTGTTGGGTTGTAACTTAATATTTTCCAGTGTATCAAGAAAAGAAGAGTGGGAATCCTGGGGCATGGTGGGAGGTCTGTAGCAAACTACAATTTGGATTGTGGTTTTGCCCAGAGTTAGTTGAACTTGGATAATCTCGGATGCATTATGCTGAGCAACTAGCTTGGAGATGTGGATATCCTTAATGAATATGGACACGCCTCCACCTTTAGTGTTTCGGTCCGGGTTTAGTGGCCGAAAGGTGTGGTATGAATTATAGCTTGGTAATGCAGGGGTGCTCTCTGGAGCTTTGAACCAGATCTCTGTCACTGCACAGATGTCAATGTTCTCCATTTTAAGGAGTGCCTCGAGTGAATGCATTTTGTTGGTTTAGACTTCTAGCATTGAATAGCATTACCCTCAGATTTTGCTTACTTGTACCTGTTACGGTGGTGAATTTGTCATTTGAACCTTTCCTAAAAAAGGCACTATAGGGGTGGCAAGAGCATTTGCCGGTATCCAGAATCCCAAGTGTGACAGATGCAGGCCATCTCTGGCAAAGCAGCGTGGTCTGTTGATCATGTCATCCCAGGCAGACAGATACTGGATTCCCTTAGAATGACACCAGAAGCTTAGCCAATTGTTAAAGTCAGTCATTTTGTCCTTGTACTGTGGTATCATTCTGGGTGATGGCAGGATGCTACTCAGGGTAGGGTCATACCTGCCTGGGCAACAAGATCGGAGAGCTCCTCCATGTCTCTTTTCATGTAGTCCAGGGAGGTATGTCTCAGGATCAGGATATCAAGCTATGAACATGAATCATGGAAAGCCTAAGACTTCACTCAATAAACAATTAGTATAAATCATCAAATAATCTGTTGTTGAATAAATGTTAATCACTGTTACAAAATGTGATTTAAAATCATGGCACCCTTCCTTAAACCAAATATAGTTATCTGGCACAATTTTAAATAATTTTAATTAAGACAGTTGCTGCTTTATGTATTTGTTACTGCACACATTCATATGGGCAAAGTGAAAATGTAAACATTCAAAAAAGTAAACACATGGGAACACAGATGTATATGCCACTGAGTACTTGTATCATGTTGCCAATTACTTCTATTTCAATTAATTAAACTGCACAAGAGAATTCTCTGCCTTTCTGCAGTTCTACTGGAATCTGTAGCTGAGTGAGTATGACTAACTGCATAAGCATTCAGCTGTTAGCTCCCACAGAACTGCAGAAAAGTACAGAAGAAATGACGTGTTAGCTAATAAACAGTACAGAATGTGAGCTCCAAATACAAGGAAACAGAAAAATAAACATGTTTGTATGACTGGAGATTTCCTGCTCATCTTTTATCCCAAATGGGGTGTTTGCACAATCTCCAGATCACTTGGCACAGCACTATAGTTTGGCTATTTATCATGTTTTCAGACATCAGCTTACCTGTCATAAATTTTCTTTGTTTTATTTTTAGAAACTACAATTAATTTCTAAAACATTCAGTAACACTAAAGCTGGTTATCATACAAGTGTCACTTTGTGACCACTGAAACGAAAGTATAAAAGGTTCACATTAAGTACAGTAACAGCAAGCAGCTAAGTAACTCTCAGAGATAAACATTCAGCATGATCAGAATCTGCACAACCGCCTAGCCTCCATCTGTGACTTCCCAGAGGGCTCTTAAAGGTCACATGGATCTCCATGAGAGACTAATTCCCCACTCTGGCTTATGAAAGGTGCAAGCACACACACATGCAAATAGCACACACACACACACACACACACACACACACACACACACACACACACACACACACACACACACACACACACACTCTCTCTCTCTCTCTCTCTCTCAGGTTAAGACTTTGCTGCAGGAACAAAGTTTGCATAGATTATAGAGCAGGATGACCGCAACCATGAAAAGAATCCTGATCTGTCACTTGTGTTAAACACTTTCCATCTTAAAATAACATATTTATTGTAAATTTATTAGGTGTATCACAATAACGAGGTACTTTCTCTGTTTGGTTATGTTTATACAGCTTACATGGAAATGGAACAGTTGCAATAAACTAGAAGACGTAACATTCTGCTGTAGAAAATTCTGTGGGAAGCACTGCACAGCAAGCTTGTCTCAACAGATTTCCTATCTCAAACTGCTCTGCACTTGAAAGCGTGTGCTGCAGAATTTCTTCAACATGAAATAAAATAAATACAGATTTAATTGCATAGGCTCTTGTTTTGAATTATTACTAAACTACAACTTTGTCTTCTCTGCTAAAGTGAGAAGTCTCGACCACTCCCAAAATGCATTGTGTTGAGCAGCATATTACTAAAAAGACCTACGATAGCACATATTACAGATGTGGGTGGAGTCTTTGGAGTCGATGTCTGAACCTACTTCTTCGTCTGCTACTTTATTTAAATTACACATTTTTTGGAAAAAGCTGCTAGGGTGTATTGCCATGTAGTAAACATTGACAGATGACCAATCAAAGAAAATGCTAGAAGCATTGAATTTCTTTGGAGTATCCTAACATATTCTGTAGACCTGTCCTGTTGTCAGCTCTTGTACAGTTACCTTATGAGCTGTTTATAGCCAAGTAGTAAATAATACTTTGTTTTCTGTTACAGGGAGTGTACCAGAGAATGTTAAAATGAGAACTGTATTTGCATTGTAATTTATATAATTTTAGGTGGTATTGCAAAGCTGTAACCAATTTGCATTATATCATTCACCCCACACTCTTAGCACCAGCTCGCACCAGCAGTACAGTCACATTTTTGCAATGTTGTTCAGCATGAAAGAGTAAAGTTCTCCAATCTTTCTCTGTTTTCTGGTATCAGACAAACACATTATTATAATGCTGTAAGAAAACCTCACAAGCTATAACAAATTAAGAAAGCAACTATTAACCTTTCTTAATTTGTTATAACTTGTGAGGTTTTCTTACAAAATTATAATAATGTAAGAAAACCTCACAAGCTATAACAAATTAAGAAAGCAACTATTAACCTTTCTGGAAGAATTTGCAAAATGACACCCCACAATCTAATCTTTTTTCCAGTCTATTTATTATTTCATTATCTCCACCTATTATAAATTCTGAGTCACATCTGAACTTAAGCACCTCAACTCCTAGTTACAGAATATGTTTTTTCATAACTATGATTATGTAAATGGTGTAGATATGGTGTAGATTTTTATGTAAGAACATTTACCATATGTCTTCTAAATACTGTAAATGTGATACATTTTATGAAAGTAGGATAACTACGCTACCAGTGCCGTATTCACCTGATATCATCCATTAGCTAGGGGACATCAAATAATTAACAAGGACATTGACAATCTACAGACAATGGACCCATCGTAGTTTGACTTTGTTAAGGGAAGATCTTGTCAAAGCATTCGATACAATACCCCACTCAGGTATTGTTGACAAACTCTCAGAACGAGGCATAAATCCCTACATCATCATCACCATCATCATCAGCCCCCTTTTTCCCATTTTCTACATGGGGGTGGGGTGTCGTGTCAGCTGTTGCCATCTCTCTCATTTCAATGCCACTTCTTGCCTTCTTGACACTCACGTCTGACTGTTGTACATCTTCTCTCACACAATCCAGCCACCTTTTTGCTGGACACCCTCATTTCCTCTTACCTTCTTTCTGTCTTTCTTAAATTTTCTTCACCTGACTGTCTTCTGCTTTTCTAGGCATGTGCCTGAACTCCGTAATTTGTTCTCTTTGACATTTTCAGCAATTGGAGCTACTTTGACTTCTGCTGTTATGTTCTCATTTCTTAGTCTGCCCACTATGTGCATCCTACCACCCATTTCAGGCACTTCCACAACTGCTCTGCATTTACTGTCCAGGTTTCTTTACCATATGGTAGTACTTGTCACATCACTGTTTTGTATACCTTACTTTTCAGCTTATTTGGCATTCTTCTGTCATACACATCACTGTTTTGTATACCTTACTTTTCAGCTTCTTTGGCATTCTTCTGTCATACACATCACTGTTTTGTATACCTTACTTTACAGCTTCTTTGGCATTCTTCTGTCATACACTACACCTGACATTCTATGCAGGCTGCCTGCAGTTCCTCTGATTCTATTTTCGACCTCTTCATTCAGACTTTTCCTCTCCTCAACCATCTCTCCAAGATACTTGAAGCTGTTAACCTGTTCCACTATCTTCCATTTATAGGTACATAGTTAAGTACTAGGCTAGCTACCTTGGGGACCATTTTAAGCCAAGCCAATTTCTATCAAAGGAGAGAACCAAACACTGTGCCTTGTGTTTGTGAGGTAAATACCTTAACCATTATGCCAACTCCCATCCCTTTACCTCAGTTCTCAGCTGCTTCTGATTTTCCCATTTGCTGTCATTACCACCGTCTTCTCTGTATTTAGTTCCATCCCACGTCCCTTCAGTTTTGCATTCCATTCTCCTACCCTTTGCTGAAGTTCTTGCTCACAGTCTGCCTGTAATGCAATATCATCTGCATACAGCAACTTTGTTGCTCTGTTCCCTCTCACCTGTTTCCTAATGTAGTCCATCACCAGTATGAATAGCACTGGGTTCAGAGCTGAACCTTGGTGCACACCCACTCCCATTGGGAACCCCTCTGTGTGACCAAATACTGCTGCCCTAATTCTAACAATGTTTCTGGTACTCTGAGCCACCTCAGGTCCAAATAAGCTTTCTTAGGACCTTGTAATACATTTTCTCCAAGTCTAGCAATGCCAAGTTGGACTCTTTCCTCATTTCTAGCTTCTTCTCAACAATTAGTCTCATTGCAAACATTGGGTCAGTTGTGCTGCATCCTGATCTGAATCTGAACTGATCATCTCTCATTTTACTTTCTACTACTCTGCAAATATGTTTATCATTCACTCATAGCATTTAAATTGATTTTATTTCAATCTGTAGGTGACAGTGTTATCCTAGTCAGAAGCCATGCTGGGAAATTGTAAGGACTCCATATGTTTTGGTGGCTCTGTTATTTATTTGTGTAATAGCTATTTCAAATATTTTATGAAGGGGCATAATACACATGACATGGTACACAATGGCATTGTAGGGAATGATCTTGTGATCAAACATTAAATTAACTGCGGCTGTGGTTGACTTTCCTAGTTCTTTGGCTGCTGGTTATAGAACTCTGGGGGATGAGTTAAGGACTTGAATTTTTTTTTTTTTTTTTTGTATAGTTTCATGGTAGTTTTCCAAATGATTTGTAAGGAGTGGCATAGAGGCAAAATTGTGGGGTGAAAGGTTTAGATGTATCCTTCCAACAGCAGTAACTGTTGTTATTACTATATAGGGCATATAAGGAGAGCTGGCTGCTTAAAATGCTAGAACTCTAACTGGTGTATCAAGAAAAGTAAAAACAGATCAAATAAATGTATCAGTATACTAAATTCAAATGCCATTCAATGCCCAGTGTAAATCTAAGGTAGCATCCCTTGCTGTCAAATCAAAAAATACTAAAAATTACATAGTGTTTAGGTTAAAAATAAGCAAGGTAGCCAAAACTTTCAAATATGTACAAATGGCAAGCAAACAAAAATCCTGCTTGTATACTTGGTGCTTTGTTGATCTTATAAATGAGAAATGCATATTAACTAGACCCCTGGACCTAAACCTAGCCATAGTCAGTTGGCACAGTGCTTGAAAATAATTCATATTTCCTGTATGATCTATAATTATTATCCATAGGCTACAGCTGCACACAGGAGCCCTTCCTAAAGTTCAGACAAATTGCTGAATATCTCAAAGTCACACTGCAAACAGTCCTAACCTTGGTTTGATAAAGTGCAAGTGTTGCCAAGCAAAACATGATGACATCGTCCTTATCACTAATTCCTTGATATGGTCGTAGCTTTGAAATAATGAAGGACTAGAGAGCTGTTGCATATTTAAAAAAGTGTATAAGCCAAAATATCATTCTCTCATAAGGATGTTAACAACTAATGTGCTGACAGCCTCCTTGCTTGTGGGCAGAGGAGCTAAAAAGTAAAGATTAAAATCATACAATTGCAGTGGTGGTGTTGCAGTAGCGTTGTCGCCTCACAGTAAGACGTTGTCCCGTTCGATTCTCAGCTAGAGCGTCTTCTGTGTGGAGACATGCGTGAATGGGCGTACCTTCATTGAAGGTTGTGCGTCAGGGCCGGCAAACTTGGCACGTAAAAAATCTACTGCCAATCATTAGCGGACCGGCGTTCTGCTGTGGCGACCCCTAAACGGGAAAAGCCGAAAAACACAACAACAACAACCTGTAAGTGCCATGGAAGCCAGTCACATCTTGGATTAGAGGTTTCACTGCGGAACCCTCTTCTTTTGCACAATTCAAGTTACTAGTGCCACACTAGCTTCTGTGGTGAAGTAAAGGTATTCGTCTTGTCCAGCGGCTAGGGAGCAAAGTTAATTGCTAGAGAATTTTCCAGCAGGTTAAGTTTGGTCAAAGAAAGAAAGGGTTCAGCAGTGATACTTCTAATCTGAGACATAACTAGCTCCCATGGCCCTTACAGGTAACTAAAAGATTTTTAGCTTTACTCCTTCAGTCATGAATTTAGCAAATAATTAAGTGAGGTAGAAGCACCTTATTTCTTTAATAATCCACATCTGGTTATAAATAATACTAGATTGTTCTATGGTTGAGGTGGCTTAATCATCATGGGTAAGCCATCATTACTGACTCTCCACCACAGATTATTGCCTTACATTTTCTAAACAATGCTAGTGCACGAATGGACTTTAGTGTTCTACACTGAGAAGAAGTCTAAAGCTTGTACAGCATACATATGTGTGCATGCCGACGGTGATGTTTACACATTATGCTTGTCTGAAGAATGTAACTTGCATGCATTCAGACAGTAGCAGTTAAAAGGAAGAGTTTATAGCATAGAAAAACAGCTGCTGTTTTCCAAAATTACAAATTATTCTCTTTAACACTGTTGCTGCCCAAACATAAGTTGCATATGTTTGGATACCAGCAGCAGGACAGAGAAAATAATTTGTAATACAGAAAAACAGCAGCTGTAACTGCTCTCAGTCTAGTAGTTGATAGTCACACTGGAAGCACCACTGTGGATACTAGCTATCAAACTTGTTTACATCACCAATGCTGGATTTACAATGGGCACTCTGACAAGTATGCTTGGTCTGAATGCTCGTTTTTGAATATTGATATTTTAGATAACGGGGCTTCCAAAATGAGTGAAATCCATAGGACACTCAATGTTCCACAATAGGTTTCTAATGTACAGGCAAAGCTCACTGAAAAACTAGAGCACCTAATCCAGCACAAGACCTTCTTGGGATTCACCATTTCCTTCCCTTGGTAGTTAGAGAGAATGGAAAAAATAAAAAATAAAGAACTTGTACATGTACTACTGCAGCAGCAGATACAAGGACCTGCCTTTTCATTTCCCCTCTTAAACACGGTTATTTACCAGGAAATAAAAAAAGAAGCATCGAACACAAGTAACTGCAAAAGCATTTACATGAATCCGCCTTTTCCTTTTCCTTCACTCTTCAGGACTCTCAGAAAGCTGTGGCTAGTGAATAAAAATATAACTAAATAAAACTCTAGCATCTAATACAAGTAACTGCAGCAGCAGTTACAAGGACCTGCCTTTTCCTTTTCCTCTCGCTAACTGAGGTTCTTACAAAGTTGTAGTTAGCAAGCGGAGAAATATAAATAAACCAATATAGCAGAAGTAACTGTAGTATTAGTTGCAAAGATATAAATTGATGTGGTGTGTGTGTGTCTGTATGTCTGTAGACATCATTAAATACTAATATGTTTTGGGTGCAAAATACTTCTTCAACAGCAATTACATATTCTACAGCAACTTTGAAACAGTAGGCAGAGGAACTATTTTCCATCAGAATTATGAAAAATGTGGATGTTAATAAAAATACAAAACAATGTAACAGATAGATCATCATATAAACTCAATAATGCTCTTCATTGTGGACATTACAGGTAAAAATGGGCCTTCCTGGGGTGGTGAAACCCTACATCTTTAGCACTGGGCCCCACAACACCAATGGGTGGTCTGTTATTTCCCCTTAATGTCCACACTGTTCAGTATTATTGCTTGGTTATTGTACAATTAAAAACATTCTAAAATCCACTAGTTACCCCAGCCACTATCTCTTCATGCTAAGCATCTACTCTCAGTATAGGACTCTCCATGAATTAGCATGTACTCAATATGGATTCATTTCCCATAACCATTTTTCTTGCGTATTCTTCATGATACAAATTCACATCAGGTCTTAACTTATAATTTGTTGATTTGGTGCTCCCTTCCATTCATCCTAAAAACCTCTATTAACATAAAGGCAACAGCTGCCACCATATTCCCCTAATGCATCATAATGTAGAAAATTGCAGAAACTAGTGTTAGTATGAAGGTGCTATTGAACATATGAGTTTGATTTATGAAGCTGAAACTTGCACAAGCTTCAAAATCAGGTTATATAAAGAATCTAAAATGATGATATTTAGTTCAAGAATATTGTAACATATTTCAAATATCTGTAAGTGATCTGGATTCTAAATGATAGTGGTTTATATGTTCTTTGCTTGCTTTAAGCTAGATCAGGAAAGATGTACTTTAAAAAGGGGTAACTGAACTGCACCTAAATCTCCATTGATGTAAGAAGTGTTATTTGATGGCCCTTTTGAAGGGCAGGTTATTTTGAATCTTCCTTACACAGAGCAGAAGCTTGCTTCATATCTTAGATACAACTAATGAACAGGATGCAGCTGTATGACAGTTATGCATAGTGAGGGGAGTTGTAAATACATATTACGAATAAAGCTAGTGAAAAAAAAATTAACACAGGATATGTGAACCTTTGCTCTAGATGTTTGTCATTGTTTGACCCCATGTGAAAAAAATGGGAAAAGGGTTTGTGGATGGATGGATGGATGGCTGGATATGTGTCATGGGACTGCACTCATTGTGGCTTCCTCTTAGCTGAGTCTGCATAGCATAAGTATGAGAATTCATGAATGGCTTATATTTATGAAGACAAACATTGTATTTCATAAAGATTCACTACATTGTGGTAGGTAATTGTACACAATGCGTGACCATGAGCAGGGTGACTGAGATTCATTGACGCACTCAACATGAGAGCTGAAGTCTTGTTGATGGTACCTTTCCTGTAATTAATGTAGTCCAGATTCAGATTTGCTGTATCCAGGACTGTATGCAAGCTTCTGAGCCCCCCAAGCTTTCTGTGTTGGAGGGAAGCCTTCTAGCTTATCAGTGGGAGTAGTAAGCACTAGGTAACCTATCTACCGCATAAGGAGTGGTTCTGGCCCAGAAATTGTAGTTATTGGCCGTTTGGGTAGTTTTTCCATCTCTCTCAACTTTCTGATTTAAAAGCCTGCATTTGCACTCATTTCCCCCCTTTCCTATAACTAGTTTAGTCCAGATACGGATTCTTAGTTTTAGCACTTGAATTTGCTTATTCGTGATCAGCACTTCTTCAGAACTTGTTGTAAGCACTAAATAACCCACTAATTACTACAGCACTCATCCTTCCTCATTACCTAGAGGAAAACAGTTTTGGTACTTACTTTCCTCACTTGCTTAGAGAAAAACAGCTCTTGTACTCACCTTCCTCACTTATCTAGAGGAAAATAGTTTTTTATTCAGGCATAACCAAGGGTCAGCTCCCAGTGTTTTCTCCTGTCTATCTGATGAATCTGGGCATCTTGGGACAATGTAGAAATTGCCTTATGTACACAGACAAACCTCTCCTCCTACCACCCAACACTACAACCTGTGAGAGATGCACTTATCTAGCCAAACTGGAGGTAAAGCTCTCTCCAACCAAGACTGAACTTGACAGTCAAGAGGAGAAGGTAAACACTTGCACCACACTACACTCATCACATAGTCTCACTAAATCTACACTACCAAAATCCACACATAGAAACACAAAAACATTCGTGGAGGCTCTCAATAATAATCTGCTCAAGCAAAAGAGACCTCCAAAGCAGAAATGGAAGCAACCTCCACCCCCCATCACAAGCCAAAAGACACATAGCCCACAGACTCAGTGTGCCACTCAACCACAGCCAATAAGGCAAAACAACGTACCCAACACACTAGTCATAGGTGACTCTATAGTCAGGCACACTGATATCCCACTCACCAAGCTAAACAAGGAGAAGGTTACTGTCAGCTGCCTGTCGGGTGCCAGGATCCACCACATAACCCACTCACTCAGGTCACTTCACAACAAGTACAATATGACTCTGTCATTGTCCATGTTGGTGTGAATGACCTGAGACGTACCCCCCTGGACTACATGAAAAGAGACATGGAAGAGCTCTCCAATCTTGTAGAACAGGCAGGTATGACCCTAGCCCTGAATAGCATTCTGCCATCACCCAGAATGATGCCGCTGTACAAGGACAAAATGATTGACTTCAAAAATTGGCTAAGCTTCTGGTGTCATTCTAAAGGGATCCAGTATCTGCCTGCCTGGGATGACATGGTTGACAGTCCATGATGTTTTGCCAGAGATGGCCTGCACCTGTCACCCCTGGAATTCCAGATACTGGCTAAGGTTCTTGCCACCCCTATAGTGCCATTTTTAGGCAATGTCCAAATGACAAATTCACCACCATAACAGGAACAGGCAGGCAAAAATTGAGGGTGATGCTACTCAGTGCTAGAAGACTAAATCTCAAAATGCACTCACTTGAGGCACTCCTTAAAGTGGAGAACATCGATATCTGTGCAGTGACTGAGACCTGGTTCAAGGCTCCAGAGAGCACCCCTACACTACCAGGCTATAACTCATACCACACTTTTTGGCCATGTAACCTGGACCGGAACACCAAAGACGGAGGTGTGTCCATATTCATTAAGCATATCCACACCTCCAGGCTAGTTGCTCAGAATAATGCAGCCAAGATTATCCAAGTGCAACTAACTCTGGGCAAAACTGCAATCCAAATTTTAGATTGCTACAGATCCCCCACCATGCCCCAGGATTCAAACTCCTCTTTTCTTGATGTACTGTAAAATATTAGGGTTCAACCAAACACCCTAATAATGGACGATTTCAACTACCCCACCATTAACTGGGAAAACTACTCATTTACCAATTCCTTCACTCAACATTTTCTGGAATTCATAAACTCCAATGCCCTGGATCAACTTTTCCACACCCACATCAGGGGCAACAATATCCTAGATCTAGTCATTACTAACATGAGTGACCGGTGTTCCACACCTGAAGTCAACGCCTCATTGGTCCGATCCGACCATAAGCTAATTATCCTAGATATCCACATCCTGCCCCCAACCCCCATTAAGGAAACCATGGTAAAAAATTTCTCCAAAGCCATCTTCATGCTTCTTAAGACAGAGGTGGTGAACTTCATGACACCCATGCAGATGGACAATACAGTTACGACTACTGAATCCTACACAATTGCACTTTATAAGCGCTTACACAAGTGCATGGATCGTGCTATCCCAAACAGATACCAAGATGCTATCCTCCAAAAAAAGGAAGCCAATCTGGTGGTCCCCTGTCATAAACAAACTGTACATCAGAAGGAAGAAACTGTTACAAAAGAGAGTAAAATCCCATGAGTGGAGGAGCTCCCTGGTCAGCCTCAGTAAGAAGCTGTGATCCCTGATAAAATTCTCCAAAGCTAGTTACGAAAACAAAATCACCACTGATTCTAAAGACAACCACAAAGCATTCTATAGCTATGTCAAAAATCTCAATGGAAACACTCAGATCTGCTCTGAGTTGCAGTACAATGGCACTAAATATACAGACCCAACTGATATTGCCAACATCCTGGCAGATAGATTCAGTGCTAACTTTACCCCCCTCTCACCCCCTAAAGAGCCCATCTCTATATCGGAAGAATGCAAAGTTCCTGTAACCATGGCTGCACAGGTAAAAAACACACTGTCCAAAGCCAAGAACACAGCATCCATGGGACGAGACAACATGCCAGACTGCATTCTACATGAACTACAGAATGAACTGGCACCCCACTTAAGTACCATGTTCAATCATAGCCTCACCTCAGGCTTTGTGCCTGCTGAATGGTGCACAGCGATGGTTATTCCACTCCACGAGGGGGGAGCCACCACGGACCCCGGGAACTACCACCCCATTAGCCTGATGAGCCTGGTCTTCAAGGCCAAGGAACATATTATCATGGAACTTATAAACAAAGACATTGGTAATCTCCAAACTCTGGACCCCACCCAGTTCGGGTTTGTAAAAGGCAGATCATGTCTCCTAGACCTGATAGACTTTTTTGAAGCAGTCACCAAAGCCGTAGATGAGGGTAAGGTGGTTCACACAGCCTATCTAGATCTTGCCAAGGCTTTCGATACCATCCCCCACTCTGGAATTATAGATAAATCACTAAACTAGGTATAAATCCCTATGTCACAAGATGGGTTGCCAAATAGCTCACTGACAGAACCCACACTGTGAAAGTAGCTGACTCCAAATCCGACTTCAGACCAGTGACAAGTGGAGTACCACAGGGTTCAGTCCTGGGTCCTCTCCTGTTTGGTATCTACTTCTCTGAAGTACAGGCTAACACAGAAGGTCTTTGACTAACAAAGTTTGCAGATGACTGCAAACTAGGAGCCATAATTGAAACTCCTAACGATGTGGACATCCTACAAAAGGGCCTCATTGAGACAGATGCCTGGTGTCAAAGCCATGGCCTCAAGCTCAATGCCAAAAAGTGCATTGTCATCCCCTTTGGTAAAAACTCTGTACCCATGAACTACAACATAGGCGGTAGTATACTTAACACCAAAAGTGTGATAAGAGACCTTGGGACACAGGTGGACAGTAGTCTCTCCTTTGATAATCACATCGCCACAGTAGTCAGGAAATTCATCTATGTGGTACAACTCATCACAAAAGGTTTCTCATCCAGGAAAAAAGAGGTCATTGTTCCCCTCTACTCATCACTCATTAGACCCATTATAGAGTACAACGCCTCTTTTGGCATGTACCTCACAAGACATCTACAACAACTGGAAAGGCCGCAGAAATACCTCACAAAGAGGATTACCGGCCTCAAACAGATGCCCTACGCAGACCGTCTCAAAAAACTCCAGCTTTACTCAGTCGCATATTGCCTACTCAGAGGTGATCTCTGCCTAACATACAAAGCTATGTCAAACCCAGAGCTGTTGGACATGCTCCACTTAAAGAAATCTCAATCCCTCCGAGCTACATGCTCTAGGGACCTAAATCTTGTCACCACAATAAACAGGACGTGCCGGAGGGATAGATTTCTGTCCCAGAGACTTTCCATACTCTGGAATAAACTACCTATCTATATCAAACAAAGGTCCTCATTAGCACTCTTCAAGAAAAATCTTGCTGATTGGATGGGAAATAGGAAATTCACCCTGGGGATCACTTCTGTGGCTCTGCTCGACAATAGCACAGGAAAATAATTTTCTTGGGTGGCAAAAGCCAGGGTACCTTTTTGGCTGGGCTTGTATAGACCCCCAGGGCCGATAGCCTAGTACCTACCTATGAACCTACCTATGAACCTATATATATATATATATATATATATATATATATATATATATATATATATATATCACAGACATACAGACCCACACACACACAAACAGACTTACTACAGTAGATATTTACATATATTCCTGATGTACAAAATCCCTCATCTAAATGGGTAATCTGAGCAGGGTAGCTTCTCTCATTAGCAATAAGTACAATTCTGCTAATAACTGTATAATCGTAATCTAGTTCACACTTTTAGTATTGCTCTGCATGGACCTTACAGATGTCTCTAATTTGCTGAACTAAGCAAGGATCCTTGCAGAGAGGTCACCAGGGAACTCAAGAACCTAATTTTTTTAAACAATATATGCCTACAGACTTCCAGATTTAAAAGCAGCACCTAAAACCCTCATTGCTGTAAAGCACATCTCTGCACAATGAAGCTGTGATGATCGCAAGCCCCTTGTGTACTATGCAAAGCCACTTTGATAGATTTTTATCTAGCAGGCAAAATGCCTGTAAATTCCACCCTATGTCCATTGCGATGACCACATGTAACTAAGCTGTACTTAGAGATGTTGCCAGTAACAAAACTTTGAATGCAAAGTCAGCCAAGGCAAACTGGAGTATCTCCCTGGGCCTCTGCTGAAAATGGGCTCTGTCCCATTTGGACTTTCCTGATAAACAAATGTTAAATAAAATTAAAGGTAAGAAAATGTGCAGATGGATCAAAGTGCAGGTAGGTAGTAATTACTTGCGCACAACAGGCAAAGTACCATTGTGGAGGGCAGGTTGTAGAGGACTGAATATACGGTCATGATCTCTGAGAAGAAAAAGTACAGGCTATCAGAGCAAATGTTAAAGAACTGCCTGGATATCCTCAGTCCATTCATGTCAGTTTTGTATCAATGCCACAGAACAGGTGGGGCTGACAGACCATGCTTCAACCCCCCCGGCACACACAGTGTTGTCTTTCATGATGGCTATTATAATAATGGCTAACAATAATGCTTCTCTTCTCAGTGAAGTCCAACACTTTGTTTTGTGTGTGTGTGTGTGTGAGCATTTGGTGGGTGGCCAACATAGGGTGATCTTCTCCAATGCTATAGTCCAGTAAAACTAAATGGTCATATTGAGGTGGAACTATAAGAAGTAACAAGCATAGAGAGAGGTTAGAGAGTTAGTTTAGGATGTCTCCATGGAAAATGTGTATAAAAATAAAAATAAATGAAAGCCACACATCAAAGCTAATTAGGTCATTACACATAACTGTTTTTATTTTATTTTATTATTTTGAGGGGTGCAATCTTCAAAAAAACTTTAATGAAGCAATGCCTGCAGTTTTATAAAAACTTGTGAAGTTGGACATCTGTTTCTGTAGGACCTGAACTAAGTTTCACTAGTCAGGCTAGATGCTTAAGTGAGTACTGTGATCTCTTGGACGGAGATTATGGTTATCTTAGGTTTGGAAAGTCCTTCCTTGTACCTTTTTTTTTTAGTTTGTTTATAAATGTTCACTCACATTTCAGACCATTCAGGTATGTTTATATGGGAAAACACTGACTGCTTCCAAATTTCATAGATTAAACACTGGCAGAGATAAGGCACTTTAAAACATTGATCGTACAGTTGTTTTCAGCTTTCCCTATTCCATTAGGAACTCCCTCTGTCTCTTAACAAAGCCCCAGTGATACAGTGGGTGTGGTTGGGAAAGGCAGGAGTGGTAAGTGTGTTGTTCTAAGCTCTACAGGTGTATTCAGTAGTGGCAAGATTATAGCAGTAAAGTGAACTTTGCTAGCTGACTAAAGAAAGGATGATAGCTTTCAGGTGAACTTGCTTTTATTTTCTAATGGATTAAAAGAACTGCAGATAAATGTGCTGAACCATTTTTTGTGTGCCTTAGTTGGATGGGTTTTTTCACGAGCCTTTTGTTCCTGCTTCAACCTAACTGCCGTCTTTAGGTACATCATTTCTTTGTGTCTTGTTTCTGTATTACTTCATGCACTGTTGATTTGTATTGACCCCCTTATGTAAATACACACTAGTAGTAGAATGGAACTGCATGTTAAGTGTGTGTGTGTTTTTCTCTCTCAAACTATCTTCCTTCATTTTGAAAAGGGTATACTGTTTTACATTGTGTTCCAAGTGATATTTTAGATTAGTCTAGAACTGTATAAATTACTGCTGAAACAAAAAATAAAATAAGATAAACTTGATTCTGGCTAACAATGCCTCATTTCCCTATAGTGCATGTATCTCATGCTAACGTTTTGGTGTTTCATATGATTGCAGAGATTGTAGTAATGATTGTGTTTTTTTTTTTTTTTTTTTTTAGAGTAATAAATATACATTTATAGCTATGCTAGGATGTGTTCTAAAGCTTCTGCAGTAGAAAATGGTATGAGTGCTACTGCTTTCGTTTTAAAATGAATTACAATCTTGGTCATCTGTGAGAGTTGAAATGGATGAGTCGTCATCTGTACTCCTTACAACTGATGTGAGGTTCTAGTGAAGAAGCCACTGTTGTCTACAAGTCTTTAATTAGGGATGCTCGTGTTAATGATTTTGTTTGTTTGTGTCCGTGCTCTTTGTAATGTGAAGGGGGAACTAAAGGGAAAGTTGAAATGTTTTGAATCTCTAGGAATACAAGGTGTGACAGCTGGGTAATACTTAGTGTACTATGGTCACGTGTGAAAATGGGCTGCAGTATTGGATTGTATTTGTGACTTCTTTGTGTAGCTCTGTCTATTTCAGGATATGAAGGCTGCTGCTTGCTATACTTGAGGCACATTTGATTTTTGTGATGTCTCTGAACTTTTCAATTCTTTTTTTGTTATTAAAACACTGTTGTCTTTGAAACTGATGTCTGTTCTAGACTGCGAATTCTGTGCATTTGTCAGCTGGAATTCTATGTTATAGTTAAAATCCTAGTTATTCTATACTTCTTGCCATATTGCTGATTATGCTGGCCCTTTAAGCAAAAGGGCATTTCCAGAATTCATACTAGCTAATCTAAACTAATGAACTGCTTGACAAAAAGAAAATGAGGTCTTGGTGACACCAAAAAGGCAAAGATGCATTAAAAAAATTGCCTTATTTTGAAATATCTGTGTGGAGAAAGGCAGGTACCATAAACACAATTTCTTAATGGTTAAATCTAGTAAGTGCATTGGATTGAGAACCATTTTTCAAAAAGAACCTGGGTATATGGCAAGCAATAAGATACAGGAAATTGTGTATTGGAAATTTAACACAGAAATGAGGTGTAAGAAGTGTAAATACTCCATTTAAAATACAGTACTAACAACTTAGTAATACAACTCCGCCTTCTGCCTACAGCTGACATTTACTTGTAAACATAACAGAATGTAAGACAATAAGCAGGAAATCTATTCCTTCAGGATCAAGGAAAATGGGGCAGATGAACAGGTTTTGCAATAAAACATTAAACAGGGTTGGAGAATGAAGTGAGAAAATCATTGGTTATCTGCATACCTCTTAACTGTCCAAACTTTTCACAATGTCCATATTTTTGCCTTGTATTTTTGGTCTGGTCCTACTAAAATTTACAGTTTTTTGGCAAATCACCGAGTCGGAAGTTACTAAATAGTGACTCACATGAGTTTTCAACTTCACATTCTCCAGAAAATACATGCTAACATGCATGTTGTTCTAGTTTCTTTTATACAAGAACAGTATTTAATATCTGTCCCCGTATTTGCACTTTTGTTATAGGTAGGTACTAGGCTACTGGCCCTAGGGCCTATATAAACCTAGCCAAACTGAACCCTGGCTTTCGCCACCCAAGAAAATTATTTTCCTGTGCCCCTGTCGAGCAGAGCCACAGGAGTGATTCCTTTGTCCCCCCATTATTTTAGACTTTCTCCAGATTTCTTGCTGTTAAGGGGCAGAGAAGTATGGTAAGGTGTAGTAGTTTACAATGAGGAGACTAAGATGAGGGAATAAAAATGTATTTTTAATGTAGATATGACCCGAGTATATTCCAAAGCAATGCTATGTCTCCGTCCTTGATGGCTACCAACAGTTGTTAATTATTCAGCTATTCATTTTTTAATATTTATTGTACATTGCCTGAAGAATATGAAGCAACTGATGTCATACAGTCTCTATGCCAAGTGACTAGTTGGTACTGTTTCACTCTGCAAGATCTGTATTTCAGTCCTAGCCTCTGAATGTTGACTGAATGGAGTTTACATGTTGTTCTTGGGGGTGGGGGGATAGTGCTGCTGTCACAGTCCCCAGGTGCTGTCCTTGTGGAGTTTTGTGTTCACCTGATACTTCTCTGGTTAAAATATAAATATAATTTTCATCTTTGTATTATAGAGCTTTTAACCTCTGAAAATTAATTTGCATGGATGGTTTAGGATTAGGCAGGCTTTTTCATGCAGGTATTGTATTTCATCCGGGACACTTTCAAAATTATCTGTGTACAGTAATATCTTATACAACTAATCCTGTTTTCTCTGTTATCTTGTGAATGACCTCTGGCCTGTTTAAAAAATCTTTGGTATTTAGCAATAGTAAATATCATCATATAATAAGTTTGGCACCCGAAAGGATTAACCTATAGCCCAGGTAGGGTTTAATACAAGGGGATTCTTCACTCTCATCTTGTTGTTCAGATGAGATGTTAACTTATACGCTGGTGGTGGTCCAAGTGACTGTTATGGCACTGGCAAATACTAATGCTTTGGCCAAATTACTCTTGGCTAATATAAAAACTAGGCCAGAGGTATAGCTGGACTAAGCTGGGCAGCAAACAAGGTGAAGCAACTGATTACCAATCCTTAACTTATTAGTTTTTCTACCCCCCCCCCACTTAGACGAATGACCTGCTGAGTGACAAGAGGGGTGCTGCACTTCTAGGTTTGCTGTCCTTCAGATGAGACATCAAACCAAGGCCCCATCTACCTAAGTTAGTGGTAGCTCAGGTCGATGTAAAAGATCATGACACTTGGCCAAAAAACTAGCAGAAGTTCCTTGGTACCTTGTCCAAATTTCCCCTAGTGAGTATGAATACCACTGTGGGTTTCCCCTGGAAAAGAGGCCATTGGCCTAGTGCGACTAACCTGAAAGTGTAAAGAACAGTGTGCTGCACTTTCAGATGTGCTTCATGGAGTTATGTTGCTGTCACCGAAGTATTCATTCATGTAGTAGGATAATCAAAGGGGACACCCTCTGCAGCGCTTGGCCAACGAATGTTGTGAAGGCAGAGTAGCCTCCACATGACTTGTGTAGTCTGATCGAATATGTTTTATATGTTATATATTACTTGTCCCTGAGGGGTGGGACATAATCGAAGGAATATACAGCTTAATCTAGGATATAGTGCATAATAAAACATTAACTTAAAAAGCTTTACCAATATTTGAAGTGACTTTAGTAAAAAGGTCATCCTGTAGCAGTGATCTAGGGGAAATGTATCCATAATAAAAGGGCATCAGCAATACAAGGCCATCTGGCTGGAACTTTGATACTAGAGCTCACTTCTGGCATTGCTGTTTAAGTCCCTCTGCAGTGTAAAGACTGTCATTTCTGAAGCTGTACGTGTAGTATATTGGGTATCTTTAAAAAAAAAATCATATGGTTCTTTGTGTTCAAGTTGGGTGTTTACATATTGCATTTCTGCTTGCTACAAAGCATCCCCCTCAGAAGAGCCTTCTCTCAATACTTTCCTCTATACACTTTGCCATGTTTTTATAAGAACACAGCAGAGACGGTGGGCAATTAGGGATGCTCTCAAGTTGTCCCTCTAATGTTCTGAAATCTAGCAATCCTATTCTTGCATTCCAGTTTGATTCCTGGTTAAGATGCTTTCTCTGTGGGGTTCAAGGTCTCATTGTGTCTACATGCACTCTTTTCTCCTCTTATTTCTGATGTAGCAATGAGTGAATGTCCAGTATGTCAGATTGTCTGTCTGTAGGGTTGTGTTTGTGAATGTCCAGTATGTCAAATTTGTCTGTCTGTTGGGGTTGTGTTCGTATTCTTCAGCTGCTTATGTTTTTCTGTTGGGGTTGTGTTCGTATTCTTCAGCTACTTATGTTTTTCAGGACGAGTATCTGCCTTAATGCCCACTGGTTTTCCATGACAAAATCTCGATTCCTGTGAGCCGGAACTAGATAAAGGGAGTATTATGAATGAAAGAAAATCCAGTATTTCCACTTCAGTGATATGTGGGTGAGGGAAGGCAAAGTAGATGAGAGAAAAAAACATTTAGCTTGTGTTAGATGTGTTAACCACCTTAGTTTTAAACCTAGTTGCACCAGACTAGGCTGCCCATGCACATTGATGCCTGGTTGGCTGTCTGCTCAATATATGCACATGCATCTTTCTGGTGTGATCCAATGTCAACTTTTAAGGTAGACGTTATAGTGAGCTACTGCAGATGTAGAGCAGGAAGTCCTCTGTGCTTGCTCAAGTCACGTCCTTGAACTGTATTCTGGTGTTATTGTAGGACAGAGTTGAATGGGGAAATAGGTTCATAGGTGTGCAGTAGGCTAATGGCCCTGGAGCCTTTACAAGCCTAGCCCTTAGGATTACTCTGGCATCATGCCACCTATTAGTTCCCAGTGCCTCTGTCGAGTAGAGCCACTAGAGTGATCCCCGGGGTGAATTTTGCTTCCCATCCACTCATAAAGATTTAATACTGGCTTCTACATCTCAGAGTAAGAGTCTTGTTCTTGTTAATTAATTTATTGTACTAAAAAGTAAGATTTCCTGAAGGTATGATGAACCCATGATTTTAGCCCCATGATTTTAGCCCCATGTTGATTAGTGGGTTTTTGAAGTCGTGGAATATTTGACATTATTTGGTCCTATGTGGACTAGCAATGGGATGCAGTAGAATATGTCAATGGCCACTTGGCAGTGATTCATGTCTTCACTGTGTACATGTAAATGATTCTCATGCAGGAAAACTACGACTTTCAACTAAATGGAAGTCAGTCCACAAATAATTGTATCATGTCCCACCACAGGATATATACAGTGCAATGGTCAGTGTGACAGCCATAGCACCTGCATTACACTGGGTTGGGCCAGATTGACAGTGCTAGGTGTTTTTCTTGCCTTTAGCAATACAATACGCGTCTAGCCAAAGCCTTTTCTCAGTACCTGTGTCTATTTCAGAAATTTAACTTTTTATAGATATAGTCTTGCAGTGTCCTGGTTTGGCTGCTCAATTTAAGTTTTGTATGCCTTTTCCTGTCTTACAGACACCACCTTGCCAACGGCATTGATGACTGTTTTCACTGTAGTTACACAGTGCCCTTGTAAATTGCATCATAAACATGTAGAATGTCTAAATTCATAGATCTACTGCAGTCTGTGGCTGGCTGGCTTCTTCCTCATTTTCTTATCAGTAAGTAGATCTACTGCAGTCGGCGGTCTCTCTTCCTCATTTTCTTATCAGTAAGTACATTGACAAAAATTAACTTCTAGCTGATAGTTCCAACAGTATAATTCATTTTCAGTCTCCTAAGGGAAGAGGCATTCTTGCAACCTGCTAAAGTTTTGTCACTTTGTCATATGTCTCAACCTCGTAGCTCAACAATTCCAGACCAAAAAAAAAAAAACGCATTAATTGGGAGGATGGATTTTAAATATTGCTCCTTGTAAATTTAGAATAACAGGTTTTGCATTAGCTTGCAATTTCTGAATAATATCTCAAACTCCGTTTGCTATTTAGTGACTTCATTCCTATGCTGTGGTTGTATTATTCTTGCCCTGACCCCCAAACCCCATGGGGTCAGGGTTAATATAATGCCCTTGGCCAATAAGTCAGTAAATGAAAATTAAAATGAATACAGAGAGGAAATGCCATTGGAAAATAATCTTTGGTTACTTGTATTCTTCGTGGTCTTGTCATTACATTGGTTTTTCTGTCTGATAATTGGTGCAGTGGTTGTTAGTGAAGTCCTGTGGTACAGGGTTTGATTTCCTTAGTCCACGCTTGCATACTTTGTGACCTTGAGTTATATCATTTAACCAGGCATTGTTCCTGGGTTGCCATTAAAAATGGACTGTGTGTCCCGAGTCCTACCTGGTTAACAAATAACTGCACACTGATCTGGAAACCTAAACACTGCAGAGATTTATAGAATTGAGGAGTAGGAAGAACATGCCTTTCGACCTGTAGATGTTGAAGACTGGGACATCCAGCCAAAAATCTGAAATTTTAATGAGCATAACATTTGAATGACGAATAGTACATATCTTGTCTTGCCTCCAGGAGGAATGTGGGATACTACTTGGAAACACATCTCTCGTACTCTGATTTTTAAATATGATGCAGAAAATATAAGCGTATAGACTGCATCACAAAATTGTACCACTCAAGGTTCCTCACTTTTGTTCCATAAAAATGGAGTTGTAAGATATAGCAAAAATAAATGAGGGCGCACTAGTATGTTAGTGATGTAGCATAGATTTTTTTGTGTACTAAACATTTTGAAACTCGTGATAAGCGGGGTTCTGAAACTTGCCCACAAAAATGGGAGCATTCTTCAGATCTCTCAACTGTCCCTGGTTTGGAGGAATATTCCCATTCTTAGGCCTGATTTAGAAGACCAAAAGTGAGACTATATGTAGATTAGATAAGATGAAAAGATTTCATCTGAAAGCTGGTAGAAAAATGGCTTAGAAGTGTTGTGGAGTATTAATGTATGTGATGGTCCCAAAGTGGGCAGGTCTGCTGAGTTGCAACTAGCAAAGTAAACGGACCATACAGTTCTCTGAACATGTTTAAAATGTTAATCTTCTATGAATGACAGCTAAGAATAGAAATTTTTTTCCCCTAGAGTATGGTTCTTCCCCTGTAACCCTCTGAAATTCATGCACACACACACCTCAAATTGTAGATTTATATGTATGTAGAAAACTGTCTATTACCATACCCTTCTTAAAGTACTATTTCTCCCTTTTGCAATGGCGTGCATGTTGCAATGACATTTTTCGTTTCAACAAATCTGGATGTTGAAAAATTCTCCATTAAACAATAAGTAATTCCTTCTGTAGAAGTAAGGAATAGATTTCTTGAGGAATTTTGTGGGCTTAAAAATTAGTGCTTGTGAAACTTGCCTAAAGCAATAAACTGCTGAGTAAAAAGCTGATGCTTTGCTATTAGACTAAGAAGGCAAAGCATTCATGAGCTGCTGTAGAACTGTATTTTGTGCTGAGGCCTAAAACACTGTAGCTTTATCGGTAATTTTCAT